>NC_134366.1:24648447-24951478 GCF_035582795.1 Mycteria americana | reverse complement strand
TAAGTTTTCCTATTTCCTCAACAGTTTAGTAAACAACAAAGTTCTTTGTGTTTTTTTTGTTCAAAGTTTGAAGTTTGCAAAACAACTGGGTTTTCTGGGGCATGTCAAAAAGAAAACTGAATTAATCCTGTAATTTCTTCTATTTAGGACCAAAATAACATTAAAGTAATAGATGATACAGTGTTTATCTTCACTCAGACTCAGCAAAACACTCAAGCTAATCCCATTCACTTTACCTTAAAAAAACAAAACCAAACCACCAAAAAAACCAGAAGATGCCTATCTCAGATCTGAGGGGCTCTAACACAATTAACAGTGAAACTGAATCTCAGCAGAATTAAGTGATCAATTCAGCAGGAATCCAGCCAGCCACATCCAGAAAGGTCTGTCCAATACCTTCACCCTTAACATCCTCTGAAAGCCCTGTCAAAGAGATGTCCTTTGCAGTGTGCCCAGAAGGTCACCAAATCCAGCGTGCTCTGGAGCAAGCTGTGGAAGAACTTGTTCCAGAGTTTAAAGCCATCTCAGATGGTGCCCTGCCAGTCACCTTTAAAAAAATAACTAGAGGGATCCAGCTACAGTGGCCCCGCTGACTGCAGCTGCTGCTGTCTGGCCTGGAGAAAGAGGTGATTCCTCATTCATTCCCACTGACTTCTGCAAACCACAAGGTCACGCAGTTCTATTCAGTGAAACTCATGTTTCTACACATAAATTAAAAGTGCTGAGAAACATCAACTGAACTGCTGTAGACAGTCAGTAAAATTATTTTTAACAGTTTAAGAGAGACCTCCCTTTTTGATGACTGTTTTCATTAACATCATTCAATCTACCTGCATGCATTACAGCAGGCAACTTCATTCTGCTAATGCAGGAGTGTGATTAGGCGACCTAAAATGTCTTTTGTCTATTTATAAATATAAAGGCTCTGATAGCTTAATTACATGAAATGCATGTTTTGTTATGTTTTTCTGAAGGTTTGTGTTTAAGTATCAAGGTGTTCTCCAAGCTAAAATAACAACTTGCAACTACAAATGTCTTCAAATTTAATTATGAATGCAAGCCTTGGCTCAGAAAAGCATTTGAGCACTTGCTCAAGTCCCATTGACATTGAGATAAACAATCTATTAAAGAAGAGCAAACTTTCACCTTTTGGTATCTAGAAGCAGCTTTCACACAGCTTGAGCAGTCCTTATCTGTTTGTTTTAAGCTTTGACCTTTGCATGCAGTGATGGAAAAAGGAAACTATAATTGTGCTGGTAGCAGGGAGATTGATATGCAGAAAGAAAGAGGAGTCTGGAGATCTGTGGAGGGCTGAAGAGAGAATGTTGGGGGGGTTGTTGTTGGCCAGCATCTAGGCACCACTCAGCCGCACGCTCACTTCCCCCTCCTGCAGGACAGGGAGAAAATAGAGGGACGGTGAGAAGACTCATGGATTGAGATAAAAACAAATTAATGGTGAAGCAAAAGCAGCATGTGCAAGCACTGGAAAGAAGGAATTTACTCATTATTTCCCATAGATGGGCAGATGTCCAGCCACTTCCTGAAAGCAAGAGCCTCAGCACTCGTAAGGGTTACGTGAGAAGACAAACACCAAACCACAAATGTCCCCCCTTCTTCCTCCTTTCCTTGAGCTTTTATTGCTGAGCATGACATCATGTCATGTGGTCAGTTCAGGTCCCTTCGGTCAGTTGGCGTCAGCTGTCCTGGCTGTGTCCTCTCCCAACTTCTTGTGCACCCCCAGCCTACTTGCTGAGGGGGAAGAGTGGGAAAAAGAGAAAGCCTCGATGCTGTGCAAGCACTGTTCACCAAAACACTGGTGTGTTATCGACAGGTTTTTAGTCACAAATCCAAAACACAGTACCATACAGGCTACAATGGAGAAAATTAGCTCCATCCCAGCCAGACCCAGTACAGGGGTGAAAAGTCAAAGGGAAAGACCTATACAGAGAAAAAGGTCATATGATGTAGAATAGAAATACAAGGCAGAAGTACCATATGCTGCCAGCGTAAGATAATGAAAAATTCCCCTGAACTACTAAATAGTATGTATAAGTAGTTGAAGCAAGACCAGTTGTGATCCACTACATCATAAATTACTACATTGCCCAAACTGAAGATAAGATTAACCATGTTAGCCTTCTTCATTGCTCTGCACAATCCCCTTATCTCTTATTGCCAGTGGAAAATAAAGGCTGAAGTGCAGCACTTATACCTTTAATTACAACATTCCTCTTGATGAGCAATAAAAACATTCATTTTCCAAAGGTAGCGTTAGAATGAAGGATCTGTACACATCCTTCCAACAGGAGTTCAGTAATAACCTATGTAACCGGTAACATCTTGCTACATTTTCACACAACTTAGCCAAAAGTTAATTGTTTTCTGGGGAAAAAAGACAAGTGAAAGAGCTGTGAAGCAGCTAGTTGTAGATGTTTCCATCACTACGGATTGCAGAAGTTGTTTGCCTGCAGTGCCCGTGGCCATGTGAAGAATTTCCAGAGGAGCACTGCAGTCTCCCGGTGCAAATTCTGCTAACCAAATATCAGCCCAAATATGATTTTAGCCATCAGCAAAGCTATCTCTACAATTGCAGGAGCCCAGGGGACAAAAAGCTGTTTTTTTGTAGGAAAGTGAGACCTTTTAATAAGTTTTTTTGTCTGTGTCCTCTCAGAGATTTTTTTTGTCTAACATATTACATGTACCATTGTCTTGGTTTTACTTGGCAAGGTTTTGGTAGCAGGGGGGCTGCAGGAGCGGCTTCTGTGAGAGGACACCAGGAGCTGCTCCCATGTCAGACAGAGCCTGTTCCAGCTGGCTCTACAATGTACCTGCTGCTGGCCAAACTGAGCCCATCAGCAATGTTGGTAGTGTCTCTGCGATTACATATTTAAGAAAGGGTAAAAAATGCTGCACAACAGCAGCTGGGAGAGAGGAGTGAGAATATGTGAGTGAAACAACCATGCAGACACCAAGGTCAGTGAAGAAGGAGGAGGAAGAGGTGCTACAGGCACCAGAGCAAAGATTTCCCTGCAGCCTATGGACGTTCACAGTGAAGCAGATATCCACACTGTAGCACATGGAGGACCCCATGCCATGGCAGGTGGATGTGCCCCAGAGGAAGCTGTGACCCCATGGAGAGCCCATGCTGGAGCAGGATTACTGGCAGGACTTGTGGCCCCGTGGAGGACCCACAATGGAGCAGTCTGTTCCTGAAGGACTGCACGCTATGGAAAGGACCCACGCTGGAGTAGTTCTTGAAGCCCATGGAAGGACCATGGAAGGACCCACATTGGAGAAGTTCATGGAGGACCGCATCCTATGGGAGGGACCCCGTGCTGGAGCAGAGGAAGAGTGTAAGGAGGAAGGAGCAGCAGAGACCGCAGCTCCCATTTCCCATCCCCCTGCGCTGCTTGGGGGGAGGAGGTAGAATAGTTGGGAGTGAAGTTGAGCCTAGGAAAAAGGGAGTGGTGCGGGGAAGGTGTTTTTAGATTTGTTCTCATTTCTCATTATCTTACTCTGTTCAATTGGCAATAAATTAAATTAGTCTTCCCCAAGTTGAGTCTGTTTTGCCCACGACGGTAATTGCTGAGTGATCTCCCTGTCCTTATCTCTTGAGCTTTTTTTGTATTTTCTCCTCCATCCTGTTGATGGAGGGGGAGTGAGAGAGAGGCTTGGTGGGCACCTGGCAGCCAGTCAAGGTCAACCCACCACAACCATTGTGAAAACAAGAGAAGAGAGGTGAAATTAATGTTGGTTTATTCATCATACAAAAGTAAAAAATGTGGCTTTGTGAACATACAATGAAATATAACACAAAAACTTGCCTAAATCTTTTAAGGGATTCATATTTCTAGAATGTTGGTTTTAAGATCCATAGCAGTCTTTTCATTATTATTATTACGAATTTTAATTACATATGTGAACACTCAGAGAACACTCAGGCCACACGCTAATGCCACCAGCGTAAAGCATTTGTTAAGCAGCACTCGCTGACTAAATCAATGGGACTGGTTGTTGTCTATTAACCTAGCACAGCATCCTACTTCTGTACTTCAGTAAGAAACAACATGAGCGATCAGATGAGCCATTTATCATATGCAGTAGAATGAATTATTAAGCTTAAGGAACATGTCATGTGCTAGGCAAATGTTGGTCAACTATGTGCTTCAGAAAGAAAATACCCAAAATGCAGAAACCCCAAAACATATTCTTAATTTAAATGCATTGGTAGCGTTTTTAATTGTTCCCAGTTCCCTCCTGTTTTGCTGCTTTGCTTTTTAGCTTTCCACAGTCCTCAAGATTGTGGGAAACCAGACCATACATCAAAACCTTCCTTTCCTTTCTCAAACTGGTGGAGAAAAAGTCAGTTGGGAAGGAAACTCATTATGCAAGCAAAAAACAGATATCAGCATATCCTGATCTCATTTGTGCCATTGCCTCTCAAGCTATAATTTGTCTCTTCCTAACTTCATTGTCAGCAGGGACTAATTTCTATGCTGGAGTGTTTTTCTTCCTTGTGGAGCTTGATGCTTTCTTTTTTCCAGCTTTTGGCATAATTATATTTGGAAGCTGCAAGGGGGACTTCCAAATTAGTTTTAAAATTCTGTCTCATTGGGAATCCTTGAAAAAGTGCCTCCTATTCACCATACAAAAGAGTTCAGATACATCCACTACAGGGAGCACAAAGCAGTAGGGAAATACTTGGACATGCTGACTAGCTAAGGTACTAGCAGCAATCCAACAGCATCCATAGAGGTGGTCCTGCAAGCTCCTATACACTTCTCATGCTTCCCAGGTGGCTTTTATGGTCCTGTGGTAGATCAGCCTCTTGGCTAACATGATCATCATGTTACATAAGTGAAGGTTTTAAATGGCAAGGACAGTCCTACTAGAAAGAATATTTTCTGCTTGAGTTGGTTCTTGATCCAAAATTATTTGCTATCCTTCTGCTGATTTTTAGCGTGACGAAGCATTAGCAGGTATATGATTAACAACTCTCATCTGTTATGACACAAATCTGCACACCCTGTAAAACGCTTTTCTGCATTGGATTCGCTGTTTAACAGAACATAGTCCACAAAATACAAGGCCAACTGCAAGTACAATGTCTTGAACATTAGCATGGACTTCTACTCTTTCCCCAAAAGCAGTCCCTCAAAATATGATATTAACAATTATAATATTATTTTGTCAAAGGCTGTTGAAACAGGAAAAGACTCCTTTTCACATAGAGTACATGCAGAAATGTGATGTATTATTTGTGTGTATATACACATGACTGAACACATACACACATATATGCATAAAAATAATGACATGCTTCATTAGATTGTCTATTATTGTCTCTTTTTCCCTTTTCATTCACATTAATTTATTTTTAGGGACTGAGCTTTTTGCAGTAATAGTCCAGGGTCTGAGTCAAGCAACTTTGAGAGATTAAAATGGGATTGAGACCAAAATGGTGTTAAAGTGACGTCTTCGTTGTAGCTACGCTTCAGTTAACAATTGACATCAACATACTACCACACTTCAGTTGAACAATCATTCAATTAACAGTGTTGTTAGAAGATGGGTATTTTTTTCCTTTTATAAACATAAGAAATATAAATTTACAACTTGGAAGTATGGTGAGAGTGTTTTGCTGGCTGGGCGAATATGTGACCAACCAAAGTCAAAGAACAGAAGCCAGGGGCAAGGCTGTGAATGGCAATGTTTTTCAATGGACCATCACTTAGCCAACTGAATACACTACCAGATAAAAGCAACCAGCTGGATTATACTTTGTCACGTCTAAGATTAAATCTACTTAATACTCTTCCTTCTGAAAGCAGATATTACAGCTAAAACTTTTAAGAAAGTAGACTGCTTAAATAATTAATCTTTCATGTGTTTTGCATATAACAATAGATGTAGTTGCTTCAAGTTCCAGTGAGAACTTTGTCAGTTTAATTTAAAAAAGCTTTTTACTAAGCATGTTTGCTTTAATCACAATCTCAGCTCTTTGGGGGAAGTCAGCTGAAGCATGAAAATGACATTTAATTTTTGATAGGGATCAAAGGGGAAAAAATGAGTTACATGACCAGGTTGTATTTTAAGGCACTATTTATTGCTTATTACCTATAACAAGTTACAAACTGTTATTCTCATCATAAGATTTTTGCAAAGACAAATATTTATTTGATATTTTTTAATAAAGACAGGAATAACTTTCTAATCAGGTAAATGATAAAAAGCAAACACAATGTTTTATATTTTATTAAAACGAAAATAATATGATAAAATTTATTCTGATTAACCTAGGTGTGAGAAAGTTTGACTTTATTGTATATGTGGTTGTATATATTATATACATGTATTTAAATACAAACATACATATATGTATATATATGGGTAGAACTGCAGAGTTTGAAATGGAAGAGTTGAGCCCCTCCAAAAAGTAATTACACTATAGAATCTCTTTCAAATTCCTTATAATGTTTTTGGGATGTGATAAAAAGAAAAAAAAATAGCAGGGGGGAGGATCAAAACGGTTCTGAAAACCTAAAAACTTCTGCTTTAATAGCCCAGTTGGCAAGTTTCAGGATACTACATAAGGGAGGGGGGTTATTCTGAAAACATTTGATAAAGATGACCTTTGAAAGACACCCAGAACTGTTCTATTTTAACTTGGAATCTTTCACTATTAGCAATGCCTCACATCATAATGTTGAAATCTGGATCCAGAGCCAAATTAAACTTCTCAGAAGTTTGGTGTGTTTTCAGTTTCACAAAGAAATTCAACACTCAGCAGGCAGTTCAGTTCCAGTCTGTGATCCAGACACCAGGAGACAGTAATGGTAGGTAGTTATGGTCCAGAATGAAATAAATTAATTCACAATAGAAAAAAAAAAATATTTATTTCTTTTTACACTGAGTCTTTTTGAAAGAAATCACTACTTCTTTGTCAAAGCCCTAGTATTGTATTAAAGATGGAAAAATCCATCAGGAACCAAAGTAATCTTTATTATAAATGACAGTAGATAATATAAATAATATAATTTTTGTATGTGGAAGTTTCTTTCAAAATGTCTTCAGAAGAGTTGGGACTCCATGTTTTCTTTTGGAAACATAATAGGATTTCTGGATGCATATCGTTGATTTTTTTATCTAAGACAGTAAAGACCGGAAAAAAATATCATTCCAGGGTACGCCCAAGTTTCATACAATCTCATAGAGGGATGTGTTCAATGCTAGAAGAATAGTTCTAAGAGTACAGTTAAAATGATCAATCAGCTTGGAATGAACAATAGGGATGATTATCTGGCACTACAGATGTATAGAGATTTCGTTGCTTTCCATTTTTTTAATAAGAATTTATGGGGATTTTCTGATGATGAATAAAGCCTCACTCCTGTAAACACACTTTAAGCAACAGTAAGCAGTTGTGAAAGCTCATGGAGCAAAGCTTTAAACCTGAATTTCACATACCTGTATGAAAGAAGTGTCTTGCGTGTACATGTGTTCAGAGCTCCTTTTTAATCTTCTTTACCCCTTTTTTCCCCCCATACTTCTTCAAATGCCTATCTGCTCTCTTCCAGCACTTTTTAAAAATGGAGGTCTTTTTCTCCCTCAGACTGAAGCTGTAACTTTGCATGAAGTTTCTCTCTAAGTCCTGCTGGAAGTCATGATGATTTAAATTAATATTTTAATATAAAATTTAGCCACACTGTTTTTATTTACAATTAATTATCATTGATAATACACAATGAACACAAGTAGATATCTTTCTTTCATCCTAGTGTTCCTGAAATGAAGGAGATTGGAAATGAACAACAGAAAAGGCTTAAATCACAAAGTTGGAGATACACATGCATGTAAGCAAGAACCAATTATTTATATTCCACTTAAGAAACATGTAACCATTCATTCAGCCTGAGACTACAGGCTAGTGCTTAAAGCACTTGACTACATTATAATAGGGGATAGTTTGGATCCCCTCAGGCAGAGAGAACAGAACTACTGGGGCTCTCCCATCACCAAAAGTGCTCAGGGCTCTCCTGCAGGCGAGACCATCAAGCCTGCCAGAGGAGAGTTGAATCACAACTTTCTCTTGACTAGTTCTTTATTTCTTTGGCCTTTTAGAGGAAAATTCATTCCAAAGTTAATTTGGAATTTGACTGCTTCATTCAACCCAAAACAGTTCTGACTTTCCATTTATTTGGGACAAAGAACTGTTAAATTTGATCTTCTCACAGGTTTTAAATACAGATCCATCCAAGCCACCCAGAAGTGGGAGGGCAGTGGTTTTGAGTTTTGCTTTTTAATAATAATAATAATAATAATAATAATAATAATCATCATCATCATCATCATCATCATCATCATCATCATCATCACCTCATAATGTCTCTTTAGTGACCATCTATACTAAAAAGTTACCAGACTGCAAATGCAAAGACAGCTCTGCAAAGACTGCTGCAGCTTCTTGTGGCTATTGCATGCACAAATCTGCAAACTGAACATGGCTTTAACTCCACCATGTGGCCTCACACTGACACGTACGTATCGTCAGCAGATTAAACTCTGAGAACCACTGCACAAACTTCCCTCATTTAAGCCAAGGAAAACAGTAATTCACTGCAATACCTGTTTTACAGTTTGTACGTGAACAAGAACTACAGGGGATGATTAATATTTTATTAATAGCAAAGATAGCAAAATTTTTTGCTGAAGATAAGATAAGGGAATAGTAGACTAAAATTTCTGCTTCCGTTCTAGTCTCTGCAGAAAAAAATGTGCTGTGATACAATTATTTTGCCATCTTTTGACCAGGTCTTCCCAATTTCTTGACGTTCTTCAGATTATATCATATCTTTTTCTCCCCCAGGTTTCAGTTTGATACTTCAAAATAACGTCTTGGCCCCCCATGTAAAATTACCTGACAGTTCAAATATGACCAACAAGAAACCAATTGGACCCATTCTGCCCTAATCAACAGCTTCTTCTGGCTTCTTTGGGAGATGGAGATTAAAACCTACAGATAACAGTGCAAGACGTGATGAGGTGGAAGAGTACATAGGGTGAGATAGTGGGGGGTACAATCACAAGGAGAAAGCAGGATGATCAGGAGCCCATCTCATATGCCTGTATACAAATGCACACAGCGCAGGAAGCAAACATCTGTATGCAGATGTAGAGCAGTGACATAAACAGAAATTCAGAGATACAGGGTAAGCACAAAACTGGAGTGCTGTGATGGATGGATAGAGGCTCTTCAGGAAGAACGGTCAGGGAAGATGAGTGGGGCAAGTATACTCTGCACAAAAGAGTGGCTCAAATGTGGAATTTTACTATGGGATGGGTGACATGACTGTCAATAGTCAATGAGTAAAGATCATCTGATCCAGGAGATCAAGAAACAAAACATCTTGGTGGGGATATGCTACAGATCACCAAATCAAGAACAAACAATGGACAAGGCCAGTTTTTGGTTTTTGTTGGGGTTTTTTAATAGAAGTATGCCAATTGCAAGCTTTAGTGCTCATGGGAGCATCTAACCACACTGATATTTTGTTGGGTACAAGCAATCTTGAATATTTCTAGTGTGCGCTGGGAACAGTTTCTCAGCATAGGTGCAGAACAGGCTAATAAAAGGAGGCAGTTTGCAAATAAGGACTGGTCAAGGATGTAACAATCAGTGGCAATGTTGGCTGCAATGACTATCCATGAGATGGTGGAGTAGTCCTGGGTGGAGGATCCTAAGGGCAGCGAGGAAGGCAAGTATTAGAATAATCAGGGAAGCAGACTTTTGCGTGTTCAGGGGACACATAGACAGGATCCCATCAGTGACGATCCCAAAGTGCCAAAAGTCCCAGGAGAGTTGGTTGATGGACAATCTCCTCAAAGCATGAAAAAAATCCATCCTAATATGCAGGAAGCTAAGCAGACAAGGCAGGAGATGAGGTTGCTTCAGCTGGAAACTCGTAACTGAGCTCAAACACAAAAGAAGCACGTGGACTACAGAAGCAGGGAGAGGTATGCAAGATGAAGATAGTGACATTGCCTCAGCATGCAGGGATGGAGTTAAAGGCAAAGCTCAGCTGGAATTGAAAATGACAAGGAATGTGAAGAGCAGCAAGGAGGCCTTTGATAGCTATGTCAGCAACAAAAGGAAAACCAAGAAAAAATTTGACCACTGCTGAATGAGGTGGAGGGAACAGTGATGAAGGAGACAGAAAAGGCTGACATAGTAAAAATTTCCTCTGCCACAGTCTTTTCCGGCAAGGTCTGTTCTTCTAGGGAGAATCATCTGACTATCAGCAGGATTTCTTCAATACCCCTCCCAAGCTAGTCAGTAAGTCCCTAAGGGACGCCCTTCTGTCCTAGCAAAGCAGATTCTTTCAATTATGGAGAATGCCTCCTCAAAACTTTTAAGTCCATGGGTGATCTGCAGACATTTCTCTCTCAAGTGAAATACTACCTGTATCTGCAGTCATATAGCAAAAGGCTGTGTAACTAGGAAAACTAAACAAGGAAGAACATCCTCAGTTTGCGATTTGCTTAGTTGATGTTCATGGAGGTTATGCAATGCCACCTTGAAGTTTTTATGAAAGTAAAAGGCCTGGGTCCATATAGAGACTTCTATAACAAATTAAGCTTCTATAATCAGCTTCTTTTTTGGTGTGTGTTGGGGGCTGGTTGGTTTTTAGGGTAAAAGCCCAATCCTAACTTTAAAAGACAGTGCAGAAAGAGTTATTGCTATGGGCCCCAATAAACAGTTTTAGCAGCAGGCACGATGCTTTCTCTCCCTTTGTGTATGTGGGAAGACTTAGTCATAATGATGAAGACCCAACTGACTTGAGTTTAATAAAGTCAAGGGTGTTCTGCTATTTGAGCTTTAACATCATCAATACTACACTTCCCTTTGGGAAGATTTAGCTGTTCTAAAGTAAACCAATTTTGACCTTATTATTCCTCAGTAAAAGAGATTTTTGTTTTCACTTTTTAGCAATATCAAGAATACTTTGTTTCTTAATTATGTGGGAAGGATTCACTCTACTCCTTTTTTTCCCCTCCATTTGTGCCATATTTGTACTATGAAAATATATCCAATCATATGGAGCATATGCCTCAAACCAGACATTTTAAATTTTGAAAAGATTACTTTTAGGAATATCCTAAACCTCTTAGAATAGCAAAAGTGAAGGTTATAACTAACAAGTTCTTCTTTTCACTTTGCTCAGATATTTACTTTTTGAGAAAATAGTATATGCAGCTACAAACGAGAGTACCAAACAGTATTGGATTTTTTTCTTTTTCCTTTCTTGCAGCACATATTTAATTTTCTTGTTTTCACTTGTGGTTGTAATTTTAACATGGGCAGCTAGATTAACTATTAAAACCAAGTTATACCAACACCAACTGAACACACCAGTGGAAAAAAAGTGAAAGCAAATAAGTAATTTAACCATGGACACTGGCAAGGAGAGCAACATTTTGGTTCCTTATTTTAACTGTTCACAGAAAACACATCATCATTGCTTCCAGCAAAGACCACATGGTATCAGAGATCCCAAACTGTAAGAATATTGTCCCTCTGCTTTAGTTTTAATTTAGGCACTTATAATAAAATTATCTCAACATTTGGGTCTTGGGATGTTTTCCAGACTGTTGCTCAGAGCTCTTTTTTTGCCTGGTTAATTAGAGCTTAGTCCAGAGCAGGAGGAAGGAGAGGAGGAGACCGGCATTGCCCTCCAGGACAACTAGCAGCACCAGCTGTCACACAAGCTGCTGGCTCTTCGCTCTCCAATTGCTCATGCAGAAGGAGAGCGCTTTGTTTTCCTCTGCCGCTCTTCTCAAGAGGGCAGTGAGATCGATTAGTTTTCTTCCCTACCATGACGAACCTTCAGCCTGTGCTGCCACCTGCTCCAGATCTTCAACACTTGCCCTGCTCACAGCACATCAGGTGCATTTTGCTGTCACCCCATGTTGGGCTGAGGGCCTGGATTTTGCTCAATTCTTCACAGAAAAGCAAGGCTTGCTCTCGAAACCTCAGATAAGTTGCTTCTTCATTCCTGAAGTTGAGTATCCTGAATTCAGCTTAATGCCCAATTTCAAGTCACTTCCAAACTGGCACTGTTATGTGTCCAGGAGCCTGAGGCTCTGTGGGTTGGGCGTCATCACCATGGCCAATCCTGGAGCTTAAGCTGAGGGAAGCTTGCAGAGATTTGGGAAAATTTAATCATCCGAGGAACTTGGCCAATAACAGAAAACGGGATCCTATGAAGCAGCTTTTGGAAAGCAGTGCACCCGTATGTTTAAATTAACACCTCAGGCCAGTTCATCCATGCATTCCCATTTGAGCCTAGCCCACCACAAATCAAATGTTTTACTTCAAAGTTCTCCATTAAAAATAGGAATACTGTCTTTCGGTGTCAACGTTTTCCCTAAAGAAGATTCTGAATGTGCTTCAATCACATTTTCCATTAGAAAACTGTTGCCTAGAGAATTCACTGGCTAGAAAGCCATGACAAAGGGACAAAGCCACCTACTTAGTGGTTTTGACTCTTTATATGCTGCAGTGGTTCTTAATACTGCCTTTTCCACTTTGCACATGATGTTGCATGTTATTTTATGCAGCTGGTTTTCTTGAGGGCTCGGAGGAAACCACTCCTGGCTCAAGTCTTGCCTCACTTAAAAGATACATGCTAACAAAATGGTCAAAGCTTGTGTATTGAGGCTGTAACATACGCTTTTCAACATTTTTATTCTTTCTTGCTCTGCTCTTTACTCCTTCCCACCCACACACACACTGGCAGCTTGCAACTCAAAAATGTCACGCAGAGAACTTTCAACAACTTTTCCCCTCACAACACTTAAAGATCTGGGCAAAGTACAACATAAAGGACTATCCTTTACTCCCAGAGACTGAGGAACAAACAAAATTGCAAAGACCTTTCTTAGTAAAATTTTAGAGCAGCAGTGACCACCTTTCCTAAGACCAGGACAAGAGCACAAAAATTCTCCTACAGCAAAGACCCTCAGGACACAAACTGCGCATCACAGAGAGCCCAGCCGGCATGAACTCAGGGGCACGTTTCTCAGTGAGGAGGCTATAACAACAGCGACCTCGCAATTCTGTTGTGACTTGAGTTCAGGCCGGCAGTGCCACTGAATCCTAGCCCTATTCAGCAGTCCTGGCTTCTCTGGAGCCTCTTGTTACCCAAGAGCTCCCAAAACAACACGGCTCCACAGCTGCTCCCTTAGCAGCCCCAGCATAGGGGATGCACTTGAGCTTGCACAAATGTGCTGGCAGCTTAAGGAGAAGAGGTTAGCCACTTCTGTCTTAAGGGAATGGGCTAGGATACAAAAGACAGCTTTCCAATCTCCTGTCCTTATCCTACAGCTGGTAGGGGTATTCTTGGGGCTTCTTACAATCAGAAGGGCATGGGTTTTTTCTCCTCCCTGAGGATAACACAATTGGATTTAGATGACTACCGTCTGCAAGACTATGTTTTCTAGGTATTGTAACTTGGAGTGATTAAGTGCAACATGTAGCTTGTTCAAAATAGATCAAAATATGCGAGCAATGTTTTCCCATTCTCTGTTGGTTAGTGTTCTTCAGTGTTGGTCCCTGGATACACTGAAGTTTTGGGCATTGATTATTCTTTAACACTAGTCAGTTATTAAGGTGCTTGGCAGTACTGTAGGTAAATATTTCTCTTTTGCAATATCATATACAAAATACAAAAGTTATTGGTTTTATTTTAAGGGCCTTTATTTTTGAGCTACAAAAGAACACAGTTCAATGGAGTCCATAAGACAACAACTTACAAGCCAACGTGCAATACATTAATGCAGGGGAACACAAGAGCAGAAAACCATTTTGACATCTCCTTTTTTTTATAGATCAAAAGCTAACATAAAAACAAGACATGATGGGTCCAGTCCTAGTCTTCCACTGACTTATAAAGAGCAGGACTACGGCCTCATATGATGACAATAATGCACTCCCTGTTTTACAGAACCCCAAAATGTCTAAACAGCATTTCAAACTGGTAGTCAAACTCACAGCTTTGTCCCTGCCTTGGTTACTTCAGTGGGGTTGGTAAGAACAGAGGCAGCACAACTTGGTGCAGAATCATAATGGAAAACAGTTTACATGATGAAAGTTAATTCCTTCAATTCAGAGGTATAAATTCTTCTCTCCAATCAATTTACAGCTCCTATTCAGTGCAGAAGGAGCCCCATCGGGTTAGTCAAGGGTGGCATTTCAATCAGCAGAAGATGGTTAAAAAATTGCTTGCATTGGTTTTTCCATAGATATGAAACTGCCATCCTCATATGGCTAACAACAGAGCCAACTGCAGCCACTGACTGATTCCTGGGAACTGGGGACTGTGGTCCATGGTAGAATACATTGTTAAGTTCTTGATTGCTTCCCATTGAAAAAGGACTGCGGAGTCTACTCCCTGATTTCTCATCTGAAGGTTGCATGCTTCTCTCAACTCTAAGAGAAAGAGACCAGCATTCAGAAATATAATGAAGAACTTTTAAAAATTGTCTCCAAGTATAAGTGACTTTTTGTTTTTCGGCCAGAGTAAATCAAGATAAATTTGTACAGAAAAAGAGCATCTGCCCTTTCTTATTGCATCAGTTGTAATTTAGCAATCATTATTGCAAATCCGACCATGAACGCTAAGGAAATATTAATGGCTTATTTGACTCAAATTCCCTATTTATGAAAAGAGGAAATTTTTCTCCCCTCCAGCTTTGCAGTGGGAAGACCATGTGGCAGCAATGGTCTGGGAAAACATTATTTCACTCCTCAGTAGGAGCAGAGAAGAGTAAAAACCTGGTATAGAACAGCTGGTCTAGGATTGTGATGTTGAGCAGCACATGGAGAACAACAGGAGATCCAAGACTGATCTTCTGAGGTCACTCTCCCTAAGGTAACAAAAAGAGCAGGAACAGTGCAGCTGCTGTTGGTAAGGAGAGTTCATTACTGTGATTAACACCGATTACATGGTTGTCTTACAGCCCAACAAAAGATCCCAACTTATCCTCCAAGATTCACTAACTGACATGATTTACCATGAAAGATTCCTGATGGTGCCAAGCTTGAATCAATAGCGTCATAAGCCAGCAAGGCTAAAGGGAAGGATCCTGTAGATATAAAGACAGCTAACACTATTGAAGAAAATGGAGCCGACTTTTCAAATAATGAAATTAAATTAATAAAAAAAAAAAAGCTTGCAAGAAGGCTAGCTTTATCTTTTTCCATTAGAGTTTCCCAAAGAAAGGCAGAGTAATAATTTAAATTTTTCTGTTAATCCTTTCATATCGGGACAGGAGGTGGGAAGAGAGCTTTTGTTTTCAGTGCTCTTACTCAAGTACTTTGCATGACCACTTCACCTCCTCCACACTGCTTCTAGACAAGGACTGCAGGTAGGCAAATAAGTGTTCTATTTGCAAAACATCTAAATAAAATACAAGTGCTACCAACCAGGTCTAAGCAGGGAAAAATAGGTTAGAGCAGAAAAAGAACCAGAGCAATCTGGCTAATCATTTTCACCATGCTGTTAATGGAATGGTAATGCAAGCTTATGTTTGGTGTTTGTGACAAAAAAGAATAACTTAACGGGGAATTGCTCTTCCATTAGAACTTTGAAAAAACAACTAAGTAGAAATATATTTCCCAGCAGAGCTGTATCAAACATTTATGCTTTTACGGCTTTGCTCATGTCAAACAATACAGAACAGCATTCCCAAGTTCCGCTTGATAGAGAAAAGCACACTGTACAGACTGGCCTCAACACAAAAAATTAATGATATCATTGTAATTAATAAAACATTCAATAAAAGCAAAATGGGAAATGGCTGCAATTTAATATAACCATGCTAATATCTCTGCATTTATTCAATTCCTTTGTTATGGGACTCTATGAGAATTCTAATGATGTAGACCGTGCTAATCAAATAGATAAATGCAGAAAAATTACACATCTCTATAAGCAGTCGCTTTCCTATTCTAAGAATACTTTCTGTCTGTAGTAGAGTCAGGTCTGCAGATTGAAAATCTATTGAAAACACTTTTTTTAGAGTTTCTAATTCCCATTTGAGTGAATGTTAGTGTTTATCACAACAGAAGAATTTTACTGATACAGTTTAACTGGGAAGATAAAATATTTCAGTGCAGTAATGCATATGTAAGAGACTTCACAAATAAAAGTACATATTTTTCTCTTTTACCCTCAGAACCATTGACAATGCCACTTGGAGATTTGGGAAGTTATCTGGTTTGCGAAAAGCTAAAATTTCCCTCCAGTGTGTTTGTGAAAAGAGTATTTCTTTCTAACAAGGTAATCTTCTTGAGTTTCTGCAAAAGCTACTTTTCTGTGTTCCTTTCAGGTATCAAGTCACTAATGCTATTTCAATGCTCATCATGTTCCAGATGGGACCACCAATAGATGCCTGATCATTTCTGGTGCCTAATGCTCACCCCAGACTGTATCATGGCATTGGGAACGATGCCAAGCAGACTCAGCAGAAGGATTAAGTCAGGTCTGGAACAGGGCAAGGCAGCAGCAAGTCCCAGAACACCAGCTCAGGTAAATACACAGTGAGCCACCAAGACAAGGGAGAACCCCCCCAGCAGTCTTGCTGGCCAGCAAGTTAGATTTATCTCACCCTTAGCTCTTCAGAAGGCCAAGTGAGTGACTGGAGCCCACATTACTGGCTGTAGACCTTAATTGCCCCAGGCAGCTGACAAGCATTAGTTCAAAGGAGAAACTCCAACCTCTCTCTACTACTAGGCATATTCCTTTGGCGTGTTGATGCCTGGCTAGAGCATTCCTTCTTTACCCTGGCCCTGCATGTGCACATACTGGTTAATGTTGTCCCTTCTTGTTACATTTTTCCACAAAGAAATAAGACTTGGAAGCCTGGATTCAAATTTGCTCTTCTGTATGCTTGTAGCCAAGAAAAGAACATAACCAGGAAGATGCATACAGGAAGAATAACGCTGTCATGGCCAGATAAAATGGGCAAGACAAGTTCTTACCTGCACAAAAACAGATAAAAGTGGTCCAGAGCCTCTTCTTGGGCTTCCTCTATGTCTCTGAGATACAGCCAAGAATCTGAGCCAGAGTTTAAGATACAGTGAATTGCAATTATGTTAAGCTAATAAAGTTTTGTTCTTTTTTTGCAGCTATTACACAGAAGAATGTGCCAATGATATAGCTCGTGAAGTAGGAGTAAGAGGCACTGCCAATTCCCTAGAAGTGCTGCACACTGAAGATCACTGTATACAAAGACCTCACTTGGCTACAATCATACTTAAATCTTCACAAAAAGGAAAGTATGCCATCAGAGGGCTTAGTCCTTAAACTCTGCTGAAGAAAATCGAGTTGTCAGTATGATCACCAGCAATTAGCTTGGCTTTAGATCAATAGACAACCTCAGTACTTATCTGACCACCAGCAATGTTTTGTGAAGCAAACCAAATTCAGGCACAAAGATCCAATATCCAGGGATTAAATCGTGTTCCCACTAGACCAGTGGAGTTTTTTACCAAATTCAGTGGAAGCTGGAAGAAATTTGCCAGGTCCCATGGTTACAATCTTTGCCTTTTGTTTCTCTGCAGCCAAAAGTGGCTTAAAAATATATTATCCTGCCTTGGATTTTATTTTTCCCCTGCAGTTTTTCAATAATTTAGTATCAGCACTACTAGTATATTTTTCCTGACAAAATCCTATTTGGTTTCCATTACAGAATAAGCTTGTGACCATTGAGAGCAGCATTTTGGCAGGTTTACCTATCACAGACACATTTAATGTGCTCTAACCTTTCTCCAACCCAACTATATATTCACCTGTTCCTGTATCATTTAGAGGCTGTGAGCTCACTGGGGCAGAGACTTTAGGACGTGCTTTCAGACAAGACCTCCAGAGTGTGTTATCACAACAAAGATAAATCACTACCAATAAGATATTTGCTTAAATTACAGTCTAGCTTAAAGGCTAAAACCCACCAAAATACTGGAATAATACTAACAGCTTTCTAAAGAGTTCTGCATCTGATTGACTTTAAAAAAAAGTTGTAAAACAAGGTTGTATCATGTAGAGAGCTAAGGATGAAAAGCTTTAAACCTCAGACTTCCTAATAAAAAACCCAAATGTTTGCAGGCAACATGATCTATCATGTCTGCACAAGTGCAGGAATTACTTTAATGTGTCTAACAGAAGGGCAATTTAAGGGGAATTGGTTTTGAGTACTCCTCCTCCATTAGAGCCCAGCATGAAGTTTAACTTTTATCCAATGCCTGATTTGTTTTAATGCTGAATGATTCATGGTGCAGTATAATTTCACGTCAGGAAAGCAGGATCCTTTTTTATTACTGTGACTAGACAAGTTAGCCAAAAGATAATTTGAGTGGTTTTGTTTGTTTTTTTTCCCTGGTGTCCTAAATGAAAATCTGATATCAGTAATTTGAATCTAGGAAGTATTTGATTTTAAATACTGAGAATTAATGTATAGTTTTTAAACTAGTTATCTTTGTGCATTACAAGGTGCCTATGCAGTGTTTTCTTTCTTTGAGAATATGGATATTTAAAGCTGCCTTTGCAAGTTTGATCAGAAAAAAGACTGTTTTCTGTATTTTTACATATTAAAATAAATCTGTAGATTACCCCTGGTTTCACAGTTTTGCCCAGGATCTAATAATGCAGAGAAAGAAGCATCTTTATAGGAAAACAAGGTGTTTTCTCATTTGGTAGCTCTCATATCCTAGCTCCTTGGCTTTAGAATGATGTCAACCACATGCTACTTATTGGTTAGGAAGAAAACTGTTTTCCATCGGCCTGTTTTCCTATTTAATTATAGTAATTACTTAAATAGCAAAAGTGACTTAGTACAACAGGCATCAGACAACTGCTTTCCAGTTGTAGCATTCATATTCTCAGGATATATTCAGCAGTAGCAATAAATTGTAGCAAGTAGTTTTAGGCTAGCTTTCATTATTTCAAACACCTCATCTTGTTGTGCATGCACAAATACCTTTTTGATAACCTCTAGGTCAAGAGGTTAATTATGTAAGACAGTAATCTGTAAAAATGTTATAGTAAAATGCTACTCAATAGTTGGAAAAAACACCTAAGCTTGCCAATCTTTCCAGTCCAAGGAGCTAGATATGACAGAGTGAGCTTCGTCTTGTGCACATTAGCTGTCTAAACAACATCACATAGGCTTCTTAAAATGGAGAGGGATAAGTACCCTCAGAAGGTGATTCTTTCTGTTTGCTTTTTTAGGGAGAACCTAGACTTTGGGGAGCAAAACCTGGATCAGAGTCATCTCATTAACAAGTAGATAGACAGGGCTGGAATTATTCAGTCATAACTTCAATTTACCTAAAAATTCACTCTCTCTCTATCTACAAAAATACCTGTTCACATAACTGGTAATTTTGTAATAGAATATCCCTGGTAAATTGATGATATGTTTTTCTCATTAGCATCTAGAATATTACAGAAACTGCTTTTCTTCCCTAAACAGGACAGGTAAGTCTATAAACATTTTATTTTGGCTGCAGACTGGTTCATATTCTGAAGCACGTGAAGTGCGAGGCAGAATCATTTCTGCTTCAAGTAACTTTTGTTGTCATACAGACGCCTTTTTTGGAAATATAGGCAAAACCTGGGGGTTGGGACAGGAGGAGAAAGGTATGGAGCAGATGCTGAACCCAAGAGGAAACAGTCACTAGATTTACATGCAGATGAAGACATGGCCAGGAAGCCAAATTTCCTGACTGCCTGTTGTTCAGCCAGTAGAAGCCACTGGAAGCCACCAGCTGCAAGGCAGCTTTTCCCAGGGGGACCAGGTGTGACCTGCTCACCAAAATGAGCCCAAAGGCTTGCCCTCCCATTGCCCAAGCTAATCCTGCCCACCCACCTCCACATGCTTCACCTGCCCTTGTGGACAACCTCTGCAGATGAAGATCACCCCAGCACCTTTCCAAGGAAAACCCTTCCGATGCCCGTAAATGCGTCAGCATTGCCAAGGCTGATGCATTTACAGGCTGTTCTGAGACTCCTCAAACTGCTCCCAGGATCAGCCAGCTCAGTAAAAAGTCACATGAAGAGATTAATTTACAGGCAGCGTTCTTTCATTTCTCATTGCTGACTGAGGAGTAGTTAATATGTAACCGTTGCTGGAAGAGATAGAGTAAAACTCTTGGGCAATATTTTCTCTCAACACCTTGAGTAAACAGGTCAATCTCCAAGACTGTTTGAATTTATTGGTAAAGCAAAGTAGCATCATTACTTGCTTACTCACAACTCAACCGACATTTTAATCTAGCTTTCCGCAATACTTGCAGGATGCACATAGTCTATGTGCTGGTTCAAAACCATCACCAGATAGTTATTTTGCATATACACAGGGTTTTTTGCTGGAAATGGAAGCTATTTGTTCACTTGCAAGAGATTAAGAAAAATAACAGGAGGTCATTTCATTTTGCAAAACATTGACAAACATTTTTAATCAAAATTTTTTCCCAGCAAATAAAACTTCTTCAGCCTCATATAGTATAAATTCTAGTATAAAACCCACTACTGATATTTGCTCCTTCTTCTGCTTACGGTGCTTCTGTGGCTGCAGCAGTTAACCCAAAGATGAACAAACCCCATCTAACTCCTTTGAAATTGCAAGCTTTTTTCTGTTCTAAACTGATTTTATTTCTATACAGAAATGGTGTTTAGTGGAATTGCATTGCAAAAGCACAGAACTACATGGTCTTCAGTATGGTTAGGTCAATTGTTATAGGCTGGAAGTTCTCTCAGGGGATATTGCTGGGTACAGAGGCCATTGCTTTGTGTTTGTCTTGTAGTCACCTGCTGCCTTGCTCATCTGTTGGCCAGATACCAGTTGGAATAGTTTGTGTGAACTCTGGCAGGGGAAATTTGGGAATTCAACTAGCAGGAAAAGAAATGCTTAGGGACTATTTCTAAAGGCTATTTTAATATTAATAAAGAAATCACACTAAGGCCTATCCATCCTCTGGCCTTCAAAATAAGTGGCATGGGATAGCCTTTGCTGACATATTTCTCTAAGTCAAATTCATTCACATTTTCCTATTGGAAATGATCCCCAGACTGTATTAATGCACTTGAACTGAGGTTCAAGGTTCAATGGCTGGATGACTGCTGATTGGCCTAGATCAGAACCGTGGTGAAGAATGTGTCAATAATCAATTGTATAGATGATTGCGTCACTAGTTTGTCCTTTGGTTTGCTGGTTCACCAGTATCCATGTAGCCCAGGAGAACTGGGCAGAACTATGGCCTGTTGAAACCAAAGGAATTCTAAGAAATCTGGCAAGCTTGTGTTACATGCTCAACACATGGGGTTTCCCATCTAGCAGGGCTTGCAAAGTAAATGAAGTTTCTTTGCCAGGAGTCAAAACCATCATTTAGTTCCAGCATAGTATTTGTCATTCTCCTAGTCTGAAATGTATTTGTCTCCTTGGAAACCAAGTCAGAAATATTCTACCTCACTTTTGATCTAAAGGCAATACAATTACCAGAGATGTTGCTTTCTTAGAGGAGAACCAAAACACACAACATTACCTTTTGATCAAGGCATCTCCTAAAGTGACACAATTATCATTCCATTTCCTCAGCACCAACTCCAAAGTTGCAGTGCAGGTGCACAGAAGTGGACACAAGTCAGCCATCTACTACATAAAAACCCTATAGATTTTGTACAGTCAGAACCCCCTTTGACTAGTGCCCAGTTCTTGGAGCTGGTTAGCCACCACTGATGACTTCAGATGGGAGTGTGACTTTTCTACCAGTGTGTGGCAGAAAAAGGGAATAGGAGTGTCTGAGTCATTCAAGGTCAGAAGTCAGCGCTTAATACACTTCTCAAAGGCAGATTACTCTGTCCTCACAACCTACCCTGAAATACTACTATGCTTGTTGAGAAATTCCCTGAGCAAGAAAACTCTTAAGGCAGCTTCCCCTTTGCTCAGTGTTTGCTAACGCTCATTTGAATGCCAAGTGACTATTCAGTTCAACCATGTTTACAACTCTTATGATTTTTTATTTATGAGCATTCATACAAACAGGTTTTTTGTTCACACTAATGCTTGCTGAAGGGTTATTTTTCATATGAATACCTGCACTCAGAAGGAAACAAGGGTATTCACTCAGAGCAAGAATAATTGCTACTTCTTGCTATTTGCTTATTCTTATTCTCATGTTCTAAAAGTTGCCATCATGCATTTTACAAAACAATGTCTGGAAATTAGATGGCCAGTCACATGCCAAAAACAAAATGCCAGTAGATTCTGGCACTCCTGCTTAGGATGAGTAATATCTCATGAACAGTTCTGTTGACCTCAGTGGGACAATTCAAAATAAAGCATTACTCCACCAGTTAAAGCCACAGAATCTAGCCCAAACCAGAAAAAAACAGTAGACTGCATGCAAAAATCAGCCACTCGAGCTCTGTGGTAAATACCTAAGGACATTTTTTTTCGCAGAATGTCAGTCTCATTTTGTAAACAGTCTCTATGGAGTGGCAAAGCTTTGCACATTCATAGAACATTCGTCTGCCATAAATAACATCACAAGCTCTGTTATCCTTCCTTTTTTTTCCCAACGGGCAGCAATCCTTAAAGCACCAATGTCACCTTCTGCCATACTTAAAGTTTATATGAAACTAAAAACATTAAACAAAGGATGCAAGTGAAGAAATGACAGAATTTAAGATGTAACCTGTTGAAAAATCTCATTTTATGGTGAAAGAAATCCAGGGTCTGATGCTGAAAAGGAGTAGGGCATCTTGCAACCTCTTACTTACTTCAGCATTCATTCCCTACCCAACATCCTCACCGCAAAGACTTCAGTCTCCTTCTTCCTAGGGACAAAATAGTTTGCATATAAAAAGATGCTATAAGGAAAAGTCAGTTTTGCATTTTGGGAATATTTTTCACTTTATAATTTGGAGCCAAGTGAATCAAATTTTGAATGTTTGCTCATATCTCCAATCTTGTTTTCCTCTTTCTGGAATTGGAGATGCAGGTTATAAACCCTTTTTCTCAGTATCTGCCTCCCTGTCCCATAGCCTTTAGGTCCTCCTGCAGCCTCACTTTCCAGTCCTCTTCACCTCCAGCTGGTCCTGCTTACCTCTCTAGCAGGCAGAGAGTGACTGCACACAAAGAGCCTACATCTATGCATTACTACAGTTTGAGAATATGTTTTGTCTTCTCTCCCAGTACAGATTTCCTCTCTTTCCTCTCTAGAGCCTTTTTCAATACTCAGTGGAGTCATTTCATGAGACAGTCCCTGATCTTCCTCCCACATGAGCATGCCTGCGCTCCCCAGCCTGCAGCTCTCCTACACCCTGCCTGTGCCTGGGGGGACTCAGGCCTGTCTGATGAGGGTACCTTACAATAGGATATACACTGGCAAGATTTGCATAAGATTATGAGATAATTTCAACACTGTTAGTCACGAAAGGATGGAGAATTAGAAGCAGTTTGAGTTTTGCTGATTCCTCTAAAAATTTTAAAATATTATCGGTTTTAAAAGCTATGCTTTACCACATTCCCCACATAACCATAATTAAATGGATGGACATGCCTGTGTTTGATACAGAAGATTAAGTTTAATTACTGCTTTGTGCTATGAAAAACATTCTTGGGAGGGGAAGAGATATGCAAGTATGGTGCTAAAATTCAGCCTTCTGAAAGCATAACTTTAGCCCCCTGCAGTTGCCAGATAACATTTCTGAAGTTGTTGAGATATTAAAAGGGTGGCAGTTTATTATGAAGCCATTTCTATTTTGTCAGACTGTTAACAAGATTTGTGTTATCTGCACCATGCAACAGGAAGGCTGCTGCAGAATCCATAATAACTTCTTACTATGCATGCCAAATTGTTGGTGCAATAGGCAAATAGAGGAAAGGAATCAGAAGATGATATTAGTAGCAGCCTACATGAGTTGAGAGCCAAGTTACCCAACCCTCTTTATACTGTTACTTGATTAAATTCATACTACATCATCAACCCATCAAACATTCAAATTACCACAGCTTCAATATTATACTAAATTCTTGGAGTTGAACAGAATACAAGGCACATGCACTGCTGATTCTAAAACATGAAATTGTATTTTTTTACATGTTTAACACACTTTGATCTACATATATTTAACCAATTATTCCTTGCATGACAACATAAATATATTTAAAAGTATATAACATTTGTGCATCTATCTGTCTATACCTAGACATGCCCTGGTATATATAGTGTCATCCCAAGAATAACTGTTTCAAGTCATTCTTCTCTTGCTCCTTTCTCTCCGATACAGATCCTGAAAGATGTCATTTCTCACCAACTTCCACTGTCTTCAGTCATCACTTGAAGTGTTAAGTGCATCACAGTGAGACCCTTCATAAGGTGATAGTATATCAACAGGGAGGTAATATATTGATAGACAGAAATTGAAACTCTTAAGGCTACATAGAGCTGACAAGTCATTGCAAAAAAATCTTCAACTCTCTGAAACAGGGACCTTGTGAAGTTAAAATGCTTATACTGAGCACTATCACCAGAAAGGCACTTACAGAAATGTTGTGTTTCTTGTATATCTTGAGCTTTCAAAGAGCCATCACTTAGGGTTTAAAAACCATGCTAAATATGGTTTAGGATACTCAGCACTTTGCAAAATTTATCTCAAAGAATGGAAGTTAAAAACTTCCCACGTTAACTTTCCCAGTTCAATGACACAAAACTGGCCGTGCAAGCAAGAATGGCAGGCATAGAACAGAACATAGGTACAAGGAAATTTTCCAGACTGAAACATAATAATAATCAGTCAGATTATGCATGGGGAATTCATTTACAATTCCCAAGACAAAAACCAAGGTGATTTGAGTTGAAGGATGAAATTTACTAATTTAGAGGTAAGACTGCATTTATGAATCTGAAGGCTATACATGCTTTCTAGACATCCAGTCCTGGACAAAGGAGACAATGCTGGGCTACAGCTAGTCATAGATATTCACCTCTAAACCACCAACTGGTGTGACATCTCCAAAAGGAGTGAAAGCAGTGCCGTATACACAGCACTTCTGCCTGGGCTGACCAGATTTAATAGCTTGAAATTGGTTCCAGATAGATTATGTTATTAACATAAATATCTATTGTAGCCAAGAGAGGGAGACAAACAGGCAGTATGGCACAGCTGCATGCAGGCACAGGCTAAAAGAACCTCTGAGGGATAGCAACATGGTCTTTTCACCACCCTTTGTTGTAGGAGAGGCAACAATCAAATGATATAACCTGAAGAAGAGCATCCTGACCACACTGGGGACTTCTCCTGTGCTCTTCAGGAGGTCAGTCATTGCATTTACTGGTTTGTTGTTAGACAATTCCTCTTGTTCCTAATTCTAGGCTTTACACATAGACTACAAGTTTAGCAAAATCAACTGCTCTAGAACTGACTACTTTATTGCCAACCTGATCACCAGTCCCTTTAGACCCTCAGTGTTCCTGAGCATCTGATTTTTACAGATTCAGCATGCACAGGATTGACCAAGAATCATCATTTCTCTTCCCTGTATCTGCCATGCCTGATTTCTGCTAGCTTACATTCCTCTTCCGAATTTCCACCAACCACTCCTAAGGAAGCATTTTATAATTTTGGACGTTTGCAATGTACTCACTGGAACATAACAATCCCTCTGGACATTTGATTATAGCTGGGCTGTTTGTTAATTCCAAATTTAATCCAAAAGACTTTCAGAACAAACTTTACAATAAGTTTGTTTTAAAACATAGTATTGACATTCATTGTGCTAAAGATAACAGTAATGTTAGTGTAAAAAAAAAAAGTTATTTCCTAATATTTAAAAATTGTGTTATATATTCTAAAGTCCAGCAACCACGCTCTCATATATACCTGTAGAAAGAAAGAAAGATTTGCCCACTAAAAAACCAAAATGTTGCCTCAAAATTTAACTAGAGATAGCAATTAAGTAGCTGTCTATATCACCATCTGATACGATATTGCCACAGTGATTTTTGAAGATTTAGTAGAAGCAATCACGTTCTATAATTATTGTTGACTTTCTGAATACTCTGACTTGATCAAAATCTGGATTTGAATTATTCATTGAACACCATGAATAGCACAATGTCAAAGCTAAATGAAGATTCTGTTTTTAGACTGTGGCCAAGTCTTTTTTTTTCCAACTCAGATTAGAGCTATAAGTTCCTGTAGATGAACATGCTTGACCCAGAGGTCCTTGTCCCTTTTAAAGCTGTAGGTATGTCTAAACTCTTGTCTCAGCAACTTGGATTGATGTAGTTGTACTGGATTTTCCTAGACATTTTTACATGCTGTGAAATACCTGTGGGAGTTTCTTCTTCTTTCCCCAGCAAAAGGCTAGAGAAAGTTTCAAAGAAAAACATTCTTCCAACCCATCTTTAAGTGTTCACACTCGAAAATTTAGTACCCAAATCATCAAGTTTTTTTCTTCCTGTCTTCCTTTGTATAAGAAGCTTAGACAACTTTTTTCAAACATCAGAACTGCCTGAGAAAATTGTATTTTAAATTTTAATTTAAAGCCACTAAGAAGCTTTTAGTAGTTTCACTCTTCTGGTACAGTTGTAGAAGTACAACCTAGTTCTTCACACCAGTTACTTATATTAGTATAATGTATATATTAGTATATTGACAGATCTGGTTTTAGATGTGAAGGTAAAAGGTGCGTGAACCAATGAATTATGGATGTCGCTCGTTAGCTGTGTTGGTAGAAAGTCATACATAACCCCAAGCTAATACTAGCACACTGTTGAAACTCTCAACTCTCAGTGAGGACCAACTCTTTCCAGTATTAAGAGGGGGAAAAAAAAAAAATTTAAAAAAGGACAAAAACCCCTAGAAGGATTGTGTTACTGAATAGTTTCCTGCACAGCAGCTACAAACTTTGAGTTACATTATCATAGTAACATGTAAACACTGATCACAGGCTCACCACTTTCTCTAGCATGTGCTGAGCTCACAGTACACCCTAGCCACGGTGGAAAGTGAAAGCAGTTCCAATAATTTCAAGCTTCTCTCAATTAGCAGGACTGAGACTATTCCTTACCCAACATTACTATATAGAAATACTTGCCCCATCGAGTAGCCTTCTGATCTTTAGACACACCTGCTCAAGATACACTGATTGGCTTCATCTCAGCAATCTCCCAGAGAACTAGTTTCCATGTCTAACAGCTATACATGGAAGTGTTGGCTTTTCTAGGTGGCACCTCCAGGCATCTATTGCTTCAAATGCAAGGTGGAAATACAGCTCTCAAGAATATCTGAGTATTTACACACTGAAAGGTAACCTGGAAAATAATCATGGAAAAAAAGAATCAAGAGGTGCAAAGGTGAAAAAACATAGTACTAGTAGGAGCTGTGCAAGGTATTAAAGACTATCAACACCTGTGTTCTATTATATAGTTTATAACTAATACCTTCTGCAGAGTAGGTGTGTTGCTGCCCTGCTTAACGCATCAGCAAGACTATACCTGTGATTTTATCAAGATTATACCTGTGATTTTATATCAGGAATCCTGGTTTCAAGTGTTTCAAAGTTAGTTCAGATGTTTTTATATGTATATCCATAAGTACAAAGCTGACCAGGCTCCGAGTCGGTTTTGTGTAGGCCACCTCTAAGCCAGAAGCCAGGTCAACATGTTATCATTGGTTTTATTAGCTCTAAGCCCAAGTAGCTAAACTGCTTTTGGAAGAGGAGCTCAGGATCCAGGTCTGTCTGCAAAAGTCATGTAGAAATACCACGAATCAGGAGATCTTTGTTGTCTTCAGTGAAGGCTTTGGATCAAGTTCATAAGATAGCTTACTGTGTATTTCGTGAGGTTTGGGGTTTGGTCTTTTGTTTAGTTGTTGTGTTTGTAGTTTTTGTTTTGTGAAGGATGTCATTGTCTAAGAAAACCTGATATAAAACCTAGATTTCTAACTTTTCGACTGAGTATCCAGTACACCAGAAATTTTCCTCTTTAACTAAAGGAGGCTTCTCCTTGGTACTTAACTGGAAAGTAATTTTAAAAACTAATGATTTCAAAAAGAAAGGAAAGAAGCTAGGCTGTACTTTAATTCTTCTCTTAGAAATGTGAATGATAGTTACCGGTCGTGAATGAAGTCTCCAGAGTAAATAGCACCAAGTAATTATCCTACATGTTTTTCTTTAAATACTACTGGCAGCTTTCCTGCAGCTGAATATGTACAAGAACATTTAAATTCCTCATTCCATATCCACATAAGCAGATGATGCCTTCCCATGAAGGCTAAGAAATCCTGATTTGATTAGTGAGAATCCTGTATCATCTCAACTGGCTTTTAATGGTGTGCTTTCCAAACGCACCTTTCAAGGTCAGTATTCAAATCCAGATTCTTCAGGACTGCTGACTATGACCTGCAAAGAAAGTATTCTTAGGGATTCAGATTATATACACTACTTTCACGAAAAGAAGTAGAGGAAAGCTATCACAAATCCCTGCAGGCCTTCAGCAGTCATTTAATAACATGTTCCATGCCTTATCAGGTGCGCTTTTGTAAATGATACATTATTTTGAACACATTGATACATTATTTTGAACACAATGCTGTGTACATCTTGTATGTATATTTTGTTGCTTATTCATTAAAGAGTAAAATGGATGAGAGCATATCCATAGGCTGTGCTCCTATCTACTCTTAGCATTCTCATTTTGACAGATGAATGAGGCGTAAAGGCTGCAAAGCGGAAGGGGCACTCCTTAGTAATCCATTTACAAGCAAGGATTATGCCTTCCCCCAGCAAGTGAAGTGACAAGTGTGTACTTACTTTATTTGCTGACAAGTGATAGGACTGACATCAGAGATGTTCCCTTCTTCATGCTTTTCCTACACCAATAAAGATTGAGTGGACTTGTTATATTAACTAAAAATCAGGTTCAATTGCTTTAGGTACCTAAAGTGTATGTAATATTCATGTTTATCCGCATCAACAACCTGACATCTGTGATCATTCTTGATCACTGGAATACCAGCTTGAATGACATTCACTGCTAAATTCACATTAACAAAATGATATTTTGTTGTCTAAAAAAAGTCAGGTAGAAAGCGTTGAATGTGTCAGTGCTAAGTTTCCTCTATTGTGAAAATCTAGCAAATAGATTGACCCTGTTTTGCAACTTCTCTGTAAATGTGATGTTTAAAAACGTAGGTGGGAAATGAAGGTGGGAAATCCTTGGATATGTATTGAAATGGAAAACATTATTTTATCTCAGTTTTGGCACTATTACCCAGGTTATAGCTTGAATATTTTCCAGTACCATTTTAACTAAGGGATCAAATAGAAATACTTACATCATAATCATGCCTGAAGTTCATGTAAACAAGGAAAGGGGCTGGTCAAGAGGCTAGGAAGGCGAAATGATGCCTTATTTCTCCTTAAGTGTAATTGAAGAATCAAAGTCTGTTGCTCAAACCCAAATGAGCAGTCTGTGTTTGGAGGAGGAAAGCAGGCTTTTGACAAATAAGTACCTCTGGCAAGAGAGCTTTGGGGGAAAATGAAGATGTAGCTGGGGGTAAACGTCCTCCATTGCCCTCCCAGGTTAGATCAGGCAACTTTTGCCACATGCGAAGAGACTCCAGTTGTTTCCTCATAGACATAATAAATAGCTAGGACTAATGAGGACTACTAGGCTAGGCATTAATAGGCTCACCACACCCAGTGAGTCTTTGCTGGACAAGCAGTCTTCAGCCACATGGGGAAGGGTTTGTCTCCGTTGCTCCTTGGAGTGGGCTGACCCTTGATGTTGCTGAGCTGGCAGCTTCCTATTCTTTGTTTTCTCTCTTAGGATTTTATACCTTTTCATGTCAACATTTTTCCTCTTGAATCTTTGAACTGCTGCCTATCCCCATCTCAACAATCTTACCTCTGTCTACAGTTTTACCTTTCTTATCTCGCATGGCTCCAGGCTACGTGCTTTCTCTCAGCTCTCTCACAACCTAGCAGTCTACTTAGGAGTATAAGCCAAGGTTATGCAGCTGTGCTGAATCAGAGTTGGCCTTGGATCACAGGCAGCTCAACCCAAGGAGGAAAGTGGCAGGGGCCAGAGAACTACAGGGATTTGTCCCCACTTAATTCTGAATAAGAACTTTTCAGTTTGAGGCAAACAGGACATTGGGAAAAGCTGAGGAAAGAGGAAGAGAAATTCCCAGTGGATCTCAGCACAAGAGCTAGACTTTCAGGTATCTTCCCCCTGCTCTCTTATGCTTGGTTTCTGTCCCCACGCTAAACCAGATGAGCAGTGAAGTGGGAATTAGAAGAAATCATAAGAAGACCACCTGTCTAGCCCTGAAACTGAGCTCTGCTACATGGAGAGAACATTAGTTAACAGTCCAGTAATCATATAGTAACCACAGCACGTTTAATTAAACTAGACCAACACATCTCCCACCTACCCATATATTGGAGTTGTGAGGCCAAAAGAAAGGTCACTTTCCAGAGCCCCCTTCTCTACCAACCCCAGAATTACCACTGATCTATCTCTAGTGTTTGCAAGAGATATACTGAGCAAAGGATTTGGACTGATCCTTTGAGGAGTGGTACTCACCAGGTGCCCTCAGGTGTAAGTCTGTGATCTGCTGCTCCTTGACAGCAGGGCCATCACATCACATGTTGTGAGTGACATTTTTACTCTTTGGTCCTGATCTAGAGACCAGGCAAGACAAAGCAAGAATAAGACGCAATGTGCCCTGTGCATCTTCCCACTGTCTGGACATGCAGTCTTGGTACAGTTGCATTCATAAAAAAGAAGGGCCAAAAGATTACGCTAATTTATCCTTATTTCCAGGAGCTTTTACACAGTGATCAACAGATAAATGCATACTGATATAATAACCCATTCTTATCTACCCAAAACACATACGGAACTGTGGGCGTGTAGATGTGGTAAATGGTCACAGCAGCAGTACCAGGTCACCCAGAAGTTCTCTGCCTTTGAGGAAATTTGAAAGTCAATGTAATTAGCTTTTGGACCATGGATTCTACTGCTGCCACACTCCTGCTTTAACATGTTTGACTAGCAGTTGTTGAATTATTTTATACTTTAATGCATAAGAAAATGATGTGCTCTCTCTTAAATTACCATCTCCAGCATCACTATTTTAAAAGAGAACTTCTTGTTATTAATGTCTTCCATAGAAGAAACTTCATAATAAATAAGATCTCTTCTATTTTTTCCTTTGTACTACTTGTTTTTTAGTCTGAAAATAATCAGAATCCTCTTACTTCTGCCAAGACACTCTCCATGATATTTGAAAAGTCATGGCAGTCAGGTGAAGTTCCTGGTGACTGGAAGAAGGGAAACATTGTGCCCATTTTTAAAATGGTAGAAAGGAGGACCCTGAGAACTACCAACCTGTCAGCCTCACCTCTGTGCCTGGGAAGATCATGGAACAGATCTTCCTAGAAGCTATGCTAAGGCACATGGAGGACAGGGAGGTGATTCAAGACAGCCAGCATGGCTTCACCAAGGGCAAGTCCTGCCTGACCAACCTAGTGGCCTTCTATGATGGAGTGACTACATCAGTGGACAAGGGAAGAGCTATGGATATCGTCTATCTGGAATTCTGTAAGGCCTTTGACACGGTCCCCCACAACATCCTTCTCTCTAAATTGGAGAGATATGGATTTGATGGGTGGACCGTTCGGTAGATGAGGAATTGGTTGTATGGTTGCATCCAGAGCATAGTGGTCAACAGCTCAATGTCCAGATGGAGATCGGTGACAAGTGGTGTCCCTCAGGGGTCCATACGGGGACCAGTACTGTTTAATATCTTCATCAATGACATAGACAGTGGGATCTAGTGCACCCTCAGCAAGTTTGCAGATGACACCAAGCTGAGTGGTGCAGTTGACACGCCTGAGGGTTGGGATACCATCCAGAGGGACCTGGACAAGTTCACGAAGTGGGCCTCTGTGAACCTCAAGATGTTCAACAAGGCCAAGTGCAAGATCCTGCACCTGGGTCAGGGCAACCCCCAGTATCAATACAGGCTGGGGGATTAAGGGATTGAGGGCATCCCGCCAGAGAAGGACTTGGGGGTAAAAGCTGGGCATGAGCCGACAATGTGTGCTCACAGCCCAGAAAGCCAACCATATCCTGGGCTGCATCAAAAGAATCGTGGCCAGCAGGTCAAGGGAGGTGATTCTGCTGCTCTACTCTGCTCTGGTGAGACCCCACCTAGAGTACTGCACCCAGCTCTGGAGCCCTCAGCACAGGAAAGACATGGACCTGTTGGAGTGGGTCCAGAGGAGAGCCACAAAAATGATCAGAGGGATGGAACACCTCTCCTGTGAAGTAAGGCTGAGAGAGTTGGGGTTGTACAGCCTGGAGAAGAGAAGGCTGCAGTGAGACCTTATTGCAACCTTTCAGTACTTAAAGGGGGCTTATAAGAAAGATGGAGACAAACTTTTTAGCAGGGCCTGTTGCGATAAGACCATAAGATAATGGTTTTAAACTGAAAGAGGGTAGATTTAGATTAGATATAAGGAAGAAATTTTTTACAATGAGGGTGGTGAAACACTGGAACAGGTTGTCCAGAGAGGTGGTAGATGCCCCATCCCTGGAAACACTCAAGGTCAGGTTGGATGGGGCTCTGAGCAACCAGATCTAGTTGAAGATGTCCCTGCTCATTGCAGGGGGGGTTGGACTAGATGACCTTTAAAGGTCCCTGCCAACCCAAACTATTCTATGATTCTATGATTCTATACTTATCCTCAGTAAGACAGATTTTTAATTACAGTTGCATGCAAATGCACACACCCACCACATTATAAATTTGACCCCAGGAACTTAAATTCTTTCATTATTTATGTAAGTAAGCTTTTCTTTAGGTTCTAGAAAACTAATTACATTTTTAATTATAGAATATCAATATTTTGTTTTTCCATATGAATATACTGGAATTTCATCCAGTTATAAAGTCTACAACCTACAATTAACACACGTATTCATTTCCAAAATGAAAGTTGGATGGGTTTCGGATTTTACACAAGATATAAAAGCTGATGTTCTGATGTTCTAAGAAATCAGACTGCACTGCATTAATTATTTAAGTCAATGATTTGCATTTCACTAGTAAAAATAGGTTATCTTGCTTTCTTCTCTCTTACCAGCTGTAGGTGTTCTACTCAAATCTAGTGTCTCAATAGGTATGTTTCTGAAACAGAACTTGCCTTAATTACTTCATGTTTTTATGGAGCTGTAGACAACATTACTATTCTTGCTTTCCATTTTCTCAGGGTTAAAAACTGATGACAGATTTCTTTGTTCCCTCAAAAACTAGCATTATACATTAGCATCCAGATATGACCGAAAGGGCATTGGTCATGCTTCAGCTAGAGAACCTGTTGATAGAAGTTTGTTTCTGTCTTTTACATTTTACTGCTTTCTTCTATGTTTGCATTTTTGAAATAAATGCAAAAGATCACTAGTCTGAAACCAGACTAGTGAAATAAAACATAAATAAGAATAATAACCATGGGATCATGAAAGTGTGTATGATAATGGAGACAGTATCTTTAAGGCATCCCAGAAAAAGAGTCTTTTTTTACCCTGAAGCCCTTGTGACTGTTATTCACTCCCAGACAGAACCAGACACAAAAGACAGCCCTCTGCCTTGGATGTTGAGGCCCAGCCAAAGGCTTAGTTGTCTCACTGCCAAATAAGGTGCCTTTAGTCAAAAGACAGATTCTTAAAATACTGACTGCTGATTCCTGTCCGTGTTGCATGTAACTGTGGGAAGTTAGCTATGTTTTCACTACAGTTTCCTGACCATCTCGAGCTATGATCCTCATGGGACACGATGGCTTCGGTTGAAACAGCAGAATTAAGGAAATACGTATCCAATTTGTGACTCATGAACTGGGCTTTAAACACTCTATCATGATACCACATGTCCCCCATCACCTGTTCAGCCCACGGAGCCAGACCCACACCTCCACTGAACACCTGAGAGAGACAGGGCTTAAGCCAACCCTGGGAATCCCTCAGTCTTAGCAATTCAAGCTCCACCTTATCATGATGGCAGCTAAACCCTGGAACTGAGCTGGAAAGAAAGGATCCTTAATGTCCTTTAGAAGAAATATCTTCTGCTCTGCAAAGTTTTCACTGACAGGCAAAGACAACCAAATGGCTTTTTTGGGAGAAACATGGTATCTAAGACTGATCTCCGAAGTTTTGTTTGAGTTTTGCAATAATACAAGGTGCATCATTTTGTGTTGAATATGAAACACTACTACATCTGGAGTTTAGCAGACTTTAACTCAGTATGGTTTGAATTTTGCCTTCTGTATATAGATTAACCTGGATAAAAAGCTTAATATAAAGACAGTTTATCAAGCCTATCTGAGAGATGGTACTAGGCTGTGGTTCACAGCCAGTGCAGAAAAGAAAGTGAGGCAAGTCTAATTCACCATGTGCCTACTGAGGAAAGAGGGTCATGGGTTCTTTTAGGTTTCTGAGGTCAGGGAGATGCAATAGTCATGTGTGGAAAGACAGAGTCTGAGACCTAAAGATCTCCCAGTCAAATAATATTTGCATTAATCACTTTGCTGGCTTTTAATTTTTCTTGCTCTGAAAATACATGCAGGTATAAAAATGTAAATGTGGAGATTCCTGACAAACACAATACTAGACAATGCCACTCAAAAAGGAAATTACATTGTACATGAAGCAGAAGAAAATTCCTTGTGACATTATACTGGAGGGAATGATAAGACCTATAATTACATTATAGAAAGAGATGTAAGTTTTCCGTTTTAAATGTGATGAGAATAAGACATTAAAACCTCACAGATGGATGACAGATGACAGAAAATAAAATTAGGTGTACTCTAATCTAACATAATGTTAGGTTGCTGTTATTGTACTATGACTGGAGTATTGCATACAAAAAGCTGAAGTGACCAAAATGGAAATGGCAGTAAATTATGATTTACACGATTCATTGATTCATTCTGTGTCCTTGGGCAAATTGTTTAAGGACTAGTTTTCAAAAGGTCAGACGTGCAACTAAGCATGTGAACATGTACTCCTGTTTGCATGCGTAATATATGATAGAGGGCAAATTGACATAGGAAAATGGCCAGTTATTCGCCTGAGTTCAGTGTGAGTTCACTTGAATCAAAACTGAGTAAGAACCTGGGATTTGGCACCCTACATAGATTGCAGAAAAATACAACCACGTGGGCAGACTGTGATATTCAATACCTATTGTCAGCTTTCATTTGAAATGTTTCCATTTTTTCATGGAACATCCCTGCTTAGGTACTCTGCAGTCCCTCCTTCTATTAAAAATAGCTGAGTATCTGATTATTCTCTTACTAGTTTTTCATGTGATCCAAGTTTGTTTTCTATTTATAGAGAGAAAGAAACCCCTAGATACCTGGAATAACACCTGTGTGCAGCAGAACTTGGTAACAAAATAAATGAAGTTTGATGACAGCATCTCTACAGAAAGAAAGAAAGAAAAAAAAAGTTTGATGATACCGGAGGGCTTTCCCTGTCTTTTAAAAGTCTAAATAGAAAGTATTATATGCACTATATGGGCCTGCAACTTCAGTTGTGGCAGGCTATACTCTTAAAAAGGCCTTTATCTCTACTACAGGACTTGGAATCACAGTAATAACAGAAATATCTTATTATACAAGGGACAAGTGAAGCTGACTATATGCAAACTATTGTAAAATTGCTGCAGCTAAGAATATGGAAACAATAGAAGAAAGTTTTCTTTTCATTGGTTTTAAGCTAATGGTGTCCACAAATCACACCAGATGAACTGAGCCATACTGCCTTTCCAATAGTTATAAAGTTATTATTGACTCAAATCATAACTGAGAACTGTTAGTGTGACCCTCTTGGTGTCCAGTTACTTGAAAATTATCATTCCCAGTAAGATTTTGGAGTTCACACTTAAAAAGTCTCTACTTTTGCAGAATGTATGTGCATATTTTATTTTCCATACTGTTAATTTTATGCCTAAATGCTGTAGTCCATTTTCTTTAACAAGCTCTACCTCTGGGAGCAAGTTGTCATTAACTGTTAATTCTAAACACGTGAGCATCTTTCTCTTGAGTGTTTACTGGAGATTTCAGTTTTAAATGCTTTTAAAGCCATGCAATGATGTAGCCCAGCAGGGCTAATTTTGGGCTGGATAGTTGGCAAGGTATATCAGCTCCTGGTTTTGACATACCAGAATGTGATTTCGAGCACTGGAACTGTTCTGGGCACACTGGAATTCAGTTTCAGGTACTAATTCTGATCTGGGGGTACACGAACCTGATTTTGGGCCACATATTTAGTGTGTTAATATATTCTTCTGCTCAAGCTAATTAGGTTTATTTTTTCTGTGACTAAAACACTGAATTGAGAAACAGAGAATCCAGATTAAGGTCCAGACTGTGACAGGTGGCTTTTGAAAAAAAATAATTGAAAGTTGAAAGGCTAAAGCTTCTTAAAGGTTCAGTGTTAAACTGAACCCAAGTGTAATCATTAGGGGCTCTTCCTCTTTGCTCAACCTGCTTGATCTACTGGTTTCCAAATACAAATCAGGTATAAGGAAGAAAGTTCAGTGGCAACAGAGGTAGAAAACACGAGCAACGTCATCAACTTAAAAGTTTACCTTTAATATAAAGAGCAGTAACGTCCACTGATGGCTTACTGTTACATATGAGTATGCACAATTCCTCCTAGCCTCTTTGCCAAGGTGAGTGCAGTGGTTTTGGATTGGTGAGTAGAAAATCATTTGTTGCAATCATGAATATAGTTGTGATATCTTGATGGGGTTGATGGGTAGAATTTATGTGAAGGCTGGGAACGTCTCAGCCTTTTTACATAGATGCATAAAAATTGATGGCATTTTATATGTGGTACCATCTGCTTTTTATAGGTTTTATCTTGTCTGGATGTTTTTGTTTCAATTTATTCTCCCTGGGGAATTCATTTCTTTAATGTTGAGCTTGTTAATAATAAGGAAAAAAATACAGCTGTATATATAATACAGATAAATTATACACTCAATTGTATAATATGGCTGCTTGAGTGGATTTTGTTTCTGTTGAGAAGGTAAATAAAAAATAAGATTTTTAAAAAATAACTGAAATGGCATGATTTTCAGAAGCACCTAACACCCCAAATCCCACTGTCTACTGAAGAAATTTTTGGCAGCTCCAAGAATCAGTTCCCTCGTTGATACTTTATGGGGAGATTATTGACCTTATTGACATCATTCACCTTCTCTTCCAGCTCAGAGTACACAGCCCACCTCACAATCAATTTCTCTCTCATATTTCTGCCCACAGCAGCAGGCATTATTGCCTAATGGGAACATTGTAATCAAACTACACCAATGTCCTCCAAACCTTGAACCTGTGCCCAGGCTGTGAGTCTGGTGCCTCTGCTAATTAACTATTCTAAATTTAGCTGTCAACATTAATTAGGAAATCCATTGTCTCCAAATATGTGACCTGATAAAAGGAGACAGGAAAAGAATCTAGGACCAGGAAGGCGTGAAGCACCAGCTTTGGGTTTTTCGTGAGCTCCAGCTTCATATTGGTGAAAGTTAAGGATGCCCAGTCCCTGGTGGGATGGGGTGCAGTAGTGCCTTCCCACTTCTACAGTGCTTAAATCCTGACTTCTGTCAAGTCCCTTTCTATTGTCTCATCCTGTAAGCAAACAGGAGGGGAAACAGAGAGGAAGAATATGTACAGTCATCTCTGCATTCTCTACTAACCAACTAGAGAATTTGGCTGCACAAAGTGTGTGCTCACACTGGGATCCAAGAGAACCACTATGCTCATTAAATCTAAGCGAACTTGGGCACCATAGCAGGGGCAGCATACAGGCCACAGTAGGATGCAAACAATGTCTAGGATCCTAGAGCGTGCCTTGAGCTCTCTCCTGCCCCAGCTGCACCACCATCAGTTCATGAAGAAGCCAGCTCAAAGCTAGCTCAGGCTGCGCTGTCATCAGATGCTGCTCTCTGTTTTCCTCTAGGACAATGTACCTTTACTAAATTCATTCAAAAAGGCTCGTAACATTATATACTAATCTCGAAAACAGAATTTTCAATAGGAAACTACTGTTCAGCACATTTAAAATATGACATAGCAAGATTTTGTGCGTGGTTACTGCTGGTGAGACACCCTGAAACAGTTACACTGGAACACAACAGTTAAAATGAAATTTATAAGAGGTATGAGGTAATTCTGCAGTGTCTCAAAATGAAAAAATGATTGATTGTGAAGATCTCACCCACACTGAAACATTTCTCAACTGATTAAATGGTCATTTATCTATCTAAATGTGGGCTTTCTAGATCAAATCACTCGGTGTTTTCTATACAGCAGGAAGAAAAAAAATCCTGCCAAATTCTGTTTCTCAGGTGTGTAAGATAACTTTGCCATGGAGCTGTGTCATAATTAGGTTTATACTACTAGGTGACATGTAATCTTAACTAAATTATTTGTGGCAGTCAAAACAATGGAAGACAGTGAGGAACTTAAAGTCTAAAAATTGTGAAGAGAATTGAAATAATATGAAATTAAATTTAACATAAATAAGCATAAAATAATACATATACAGAGAAATGAACTCTTTGATATGTCAGTATACATCAGGATAAGACGTGATCTCTCCCCTTCCAAGAGGAAGCTCTAAGTGAGAGCTCATTGTGAATGATCTTTAACACACATATAAGACAGATACAGATGTAAAGAACTCACAGCCTAAGCAGCTATTATGCTCACAAACAAGCTTTGAGGCAACCTCTCTTTGAACTCCATCCCCTCCTTATTCACCAGCTGAAGCTCCTTCCATTCATTTCTGTTGCATCCTACTCATCAAGGACTTTCAGCAGCAGAAGCTAGTAAAGCCTGGGCACTTTTTCTCTGTCATAAGATGCTCCTCTTGTCCTGCTCTTACTACAGAGGACCTTACAAATGTTTGAGACAAAGGAGCACAGTAGAAAGTAATTTGTGTATTTACTGGTTCAGTGTGCAAGGTCAGCTGTCTGGTATGATCGTCTTCAAATTACCTTGCATTTACCATGTGGTGAGAGTTTGCTGGTAGTTTTCATCAGCCACTTCATAGTAATTGCCCATATATATGTTCTTACCTGAGGTAACTGCAAGGTCATTTGAACTGACCCATATATTCATATCTACTTATGTATAAAACACAGAGGTCGTAGAATATTTTCCTAACTGCCACAACTTAGGTTCAGGCTGTGTTGGAGTCCAATAAATGCTGTGTATTTTTTCATGCATACACATTTGTTTTCATTGACACTTTCACAGAATGGATTATCACAGAAACCATTCTTTCCACTGTATTTACAAAGGCTCTTCTCTATTCCTCATCTGTTTATGAAGCATGTAACTATTATCTCTTCTTTTTTTTAAAAAAAAAAAAAAAGAAAAGAAAAAGCATAGCTTTGACTTAAATCTGTTTTTCTCATGCTTTTGCAGGGAATTTCCTTCCTTGTTCATCACCAAAGTCCCTTCACTCAAGTACACCAGAAATGGTGTAGTTGTCACTCCCTGAGTGCACAGGTGAAAAGAAGAACAATTAAGCTGCAATTGTTTGCTCACCCTGTTGCTGAGAGTGATTCTCCTTATGTAGACCGAGACTATTAAACAATAGTCCCTTATCTTCAGGAGATCTCTGGGAGTTTTTCCTGGGTGGAAATAAGAGTGAAAGGAAAAAATAATAATACAGAAATCAATGTCACACCTTAACAACCCCCCCCCCTCTAGAATTTACACAAGTAGTCCCATAATTTCTCTTCATTACTCTAACCTACTTATAACACGCTTCATATATTTTGACTTTTAGTGCAAATGATATTATTTTATGATCTGCTCATCAAGCCTGCATTGAGGTTTAACAGCTGAGCACTCAAAAAAGTCTAAAATGTATATTGTGTACAAACCACAAGGACAAGAGAAAGGAAACTATTGAAACTGCCTATGTGTGTGCCTGCACATAGGTACTACTTACAGGAGAAAGAGCTTGGAACGCAGGGGAAAAACAACCAAGCTGAGATGTATTTGTTGTGGATTTTTGGTTTCATAGAAGGATAGGAACTGAACTTTATTGTTTTGTTGAAGGGTACTTTAACAGCCAAAATGGTATTTAACTTCCAGAATGAGACTTGAATGTGATACGTATTTTATTTTTAGTCTCTGCAGACCAAACGTCAATCATTCTGTCCATGTCTGAGAGGAGATGAAAGAGCAAACAATAGAGCAGAAGGATACTGAGGCTAAAACCTTTCAGATGTTTGTGAATATACAAGTCTGTAAATATTGATGATTCTTGGCAATAAAAAACATTCCTATCAATTTGACTCCAGGGAGCAGGGAAATTAAACCAGATTTCACAAGGCTTCCAGCATTAATTGAATAATGAGATCAATTAGCAATTCCACTAAATTATTAAGTGAGTCTCATGCATACAGCCACACTATATCATACATTCCTCCTTGTAGGCAATGAAGCTTGCCAGGGTAATCAAGCCCACAGTACTAGCAGAAGCAGAAGTGACCATTAACGTGTAAGAAACCCCAGAAACTGGATTTCAGGGGTAGGAGATTCATGAAACTCAAATGAGTTTCTTCCAGTAAAAGTTCAAGGTTTTCCTTACAAGTCCTAGAGTTACTAAAAGAATAGAGCGGAAGCTTTGATGTGCTCTCTGCATGTCTGGCTGTATTAGCCCAAATAATAACAGTTTTCCCCATTCAAAGCTCCTGTTAGCAAGACTGGAGCTTTTGCCTGGGTAGGTTTTATGGATACGGACTTTGAATTTGGATTTATATCGCCTTTGTGGTGCACCATCACTAAAGAAAGGCATCTGCTGCCCTGAGATACGTATGTCTTTCAAAGGATGCTGGCTCACCCCTCAGTTACATGAGTGCATTTTACTGAGAGATCAGTGTGAAGTACAGGGCTGCCAGCACTGCAGTGCTCTCACTTTGGCTGGAGGCTTTCAGGTCTCTCCACAAGGAAAATCGGCCAATCTGTGTTGCCTGCCTGTCTTTTTCCTCTTCCTGTGAAGGACAACCAGGCAGAATTTTTTCATACAAAAGGACCTCATTTCTCACTGCCTAGCACGGACCAAGCTTTCCCTGCAGCCTTTCCTTTTCCTCAGGCAATGAGTTCTTCTGTCCTGCACTTAGAGTTGCAGCTTTTACGCTTTCTTTTTGTCGGTAATGGGGAAGGGAGAAAATTAGAAGGGAACATTTTGCTTGCTTGGGCTCAGGAAGCCAGCTGGTAACACACAGAAGGAGGGAAAAGGAGCCGAAGTCTATGTTTAAAGAGGGGAAAAAAGCTAAGGCAGATGGGAATAGCACCAGCAAAATCTTTGTGATGGTTTCAGATCACGACGTCCTAATTCACGCTGAAATATGGTGTGAGATTTTAAAAAGTGAGAGAGATTTCAGGGAGTACAGAGAGCACGTTATACAGGGACAAGATGTCTTTGAGGAAATTTGGGGTTAAATTACAAGGAAGAGTTTCTAGGCATATGGAGAAGTTTTGGGCTGGTCAGCAGATACTCTACTAAGGTCTTGACTCGGCTGGAGTTTGACCCCAGCTGCAGCTTATAACCAATATAAATTCTCCTGTGCAAATAGTGGTGGCTGCAGTTTGTGCTCTGGGTTGTTCCAGGTTACTGTGAAATCAGAGCCAATTTCCAACCTAGGAAAGTATCAGCTTTGTGCAAATTAGAAAGTATATGCTTTTGTCCAAAGATGTTGCTAGATGGGCAATCGTAACCAAGCGCTGAGAGCAGAATTAGCCTCCAGGAACCGAATTAATCAAATGCCTCTGCAAATAAATGTGCTGGACTTCTACAGTTGTAGGCAATATAGCAAGAGCTCTTTGAATTTACATTAAAACTACACCAATTCTTTAAACTAGTCAAATTTAATTGCATATTGTACTTTATCATGCAAATAACTGTGTTTTCTTAATATGTACTGGGGGAGAGAGGGAGAAAATTACTTCAGAACTTCCAATTAAGCATAACAGATGAGAATCAATGACATCTTGGAAATAATTTCAGTGCAGATAAGACTGGGAACTTAATGTGTTCAGTAACTCTTAACTTTCCAAAATAAGCCATTAGAAGTGCAAGCCACATTACGCATCCCAGGAATCTGTAAGAAATCTATTGACAGAAAAATATTCTCACTGAAGTTCTTGCTATTGATTTCCATGTTTCATTAAATGCATTAAAATTCTGCTGGCAGTCAGTGTTTCAATGCTGCAGTAATGGGCATTCTATAAATGTGATAGAAAAACACAAATTTGGAGTCACCCCACATCTGCACTTCTGTAACATGATGAACCTGACCTTACACCTCATCTGCACTGAGTGAAATCTGGTAGCAGTGGAACAGCTAAGAGCTAGTAGTAGCAGCTCAATACAGGTGTTCAGTCTATCCATGTATCAGTGTGCAGCTCTGCTTTTTAATTTTTATCTCCCACATGTGCTGGACAGAAAGAATTTGTCATAGATGTATTCATTGGAGAGGAAAAATACTGGAATTATGACCTCTTTTGATTCAATTCACTAACAGTATTGATTTTCTAATGGAATCTGACGCGATTTTCAGTTGATTGACATCAAGGGGGAGCACAAGTTGTCACAGTGCTGAAGAAGGCAACAAAGAAAATCGTAACCTTATTCTGAAAGAGGTAGTGATATATTATAGCAGAGGTGAGAGCTCTAGTGTACACATTCCAAAAGTGTTATTTATGCTGATTTCTGAAGAAATCACCATAGTTCATATTTTTTTCTAAATTTATGGAACATCCTTTCTCACTTGGTGCTTGTTATCTTGAGGAGGGCAGCAGAGCTCCAATTATCTAGAAGGTGCTCTGCTCGCAGCAGCAGAATGAAATTTCCCTCCATTTCCTTAGCTGGAAATGTATTTACCTTTTCTTGTAGCCAATACATAAATTACTTTAACTGATAATGATCATAATACATAAAATTTACTATTTTTTATTCATCACTGGAAAGGACTTGTGGAAAGGGGGAATAGCTTATGACATTTTAGTAGCCCTAATGTGAAAATATCATCTCTCAATCAATTTTTCTATCCTTTTTATTAATCATAGGTTAATAAAACTGGCTTAAATAGAAATCTGGCTTAAATAGAAATCTTCCCCTATTTTTCATAGCAATTCACAAAAAAGGAGTTTTATTTATTTTTCTGTTTCCATTTCTTGGAAACATTTTCTGAATTCAAAAGATATTGTGTTTTCAAAACCATTTTCAGTAAAAAAGAGTTCAAGAAATACAAGAAGCTATAGGTATCAAATAAAAATATTCTTAAAAGTCAAAAGAAAATATTTTTGCCTCCAAATTTTGAAGAATCTACTCAAAAGCAACACATTGAAGACCACCACACAAATGTCCATCAGAAAGCAATTTTTATGAGAAATTAACTGGTCTAAAGAGGTGTTTTTAGTGAAAATGGTTCCAGTGACAATGCTGTATTAGCACTGGTCAGTGCAGCACTGCTGAGGGAGCTACAGGCCTGTGACTGCGCGCAGCAGAAAGAGAAGTTACGTGCACTAACGACCTGCGCCCTAAGCAGGCAAACACATTCAGAAGCTGGCTTTAGCTTCTGAATAACACCTTTCAGGACTTTCATTATGGCGACAGCAAACCATCTGAATTAAAATACATATTGCAAATGTCGGCCACAGTCTGTTCCCTGAAGGTCTCTCCCCTGCTCACAAGAAGCCTCCAGAGCTAAAGGACTCTTCCTCCTGGTTCGGAACTGGAAAGGGCTCTGGGGAGTTGGATGACTGCTGTGTGCATATTTGTGAGTGCAGATATAGCTGTAATTACAGGCATCCATCATTAATGAGTTTCAGTGTTTTGATTTAAAGAATTTGTGCTGAAAAGGGACACAATGAAATTCTTGTATGACAAAAAGAAGACAAAAGTGTGAAGAGTAGGATTTATCTTTCCTAACTTCCACCATTTGAAGTTACTCTAAGCTATTTGTCCAACATTTACATCTTAGTCTAACCTATTTGTCTAGCCTCCCTCTACAGTCAATGAAGAGATGGAGACATCTCCAGAGGATATTCATCATATCTCTCTTCCTATCAAGTGCCTTGGGATGGGATGACTCATATGCTGAATGTGTCTTTCCCTCTCTGCTACATGAAGGAGGAGTCTTGATAACCAGCTCCAACTGAGGATGTAATGCCTTAGAGCTAACGTTAGGTGAAGTGAACCCCTTGTTAGGTTTATCACAATAATTGTTACTGAAATACTGTACTCTACTCTAGCTTACATCTAAATTATTAACAGAAGTAGAGCTAGAGCCTTGAGGAAAACACAACAGAAGTCTCAGACTAAGCAAATCAAACTTTTTTCTAGGCTTATTGTTTACTTACAGATTGTGAATCTACAGATCTATCTATTCATCTATCTTCTCCATTCTGTGTAACCAAAAAGCCCTCAAGTAGCAGTGTCTGAGCATACTACCTTCATGTACCTCAGTGTCTTTGCACACTAAAACAATGTAATTGGGTCATCAGAATCTGTGATTCCGGCTACTCACCTATCAATTTTTTCAATGCCTTGAAAACAGCATGGCAATTTTTAAAGGGCTCTGAGACAAAGCAAACTTGGCTGCACTTGATTGCCTCAGGGAATAGTTCAAAAATATGTTTTATTTAGTGGCAAAACTAGTCTAAGGCATTTTCACCCTCACCTGACCTGGCTGACCATTCTTATTCTTGTGCAGATTTTGCTGCCTCCTTTAGATGATGATGCCATTGTTTGTGCTGCATCAGTGAGAAAATAAGAGTTTTTTCTATTTTTCAGTGATCATGGATACAGTGCTACACTCAGGTGGTTGCACTGGCGTAACTGAGGGAGTGGAGTGGCTTGGGAGCAGTGTTCAGAAATCAGGGAGCAAAAGGAGAACATGTTTTCCTTGGCTTTGCTGCTGGTGGAAGATTAATGTTATTGTATACATTGAGATGCACATATCATACTTATGACCCATTACCCTGCACAACAGGCCTTTCTAGGTGGTAAAGGACCTTTTATTTAAGGTGCTACCAGTCAGCTCCAGTTATGCTTACCCTGTGGTTCCTACAGACAGTATGTCTAGTTTTAGGGTACCTACACACACAAGACTAAGCACAGTCACCTCAGTGAAAGTGATGAAATCACCTTCTTCCACTTAAAATGAGTTAAAAATTTTCTGAAAGATAGCTTTAACCCAGACATTTGTGGTGGGCAAGTATCTTTTATCCAAATAGATCTTGTTTAATGCCATATCAGGCATCATCCATCTTCATGCAACCAGCTGACATAAACACCATGATGTGTTATGGTTAATTTGACAGAAATACAATCAGAGACTTGCACTTGATCTGAATCCAGTCTGTCTTGCCAGGAGACCGGCGAGTGTTAATAAACCAAGGCCTTCAGCACTGCCGTTTGACCTCGGTGTGGTCTCAGAGGATTGAAGGATGAACTCCCAATTGATGCTACACAGAGCCAAATTAGTCAGCCCATCCTGACCCCCACCACTGGGCCACCTGCAGCCAAACTTACTTTGCTAGAAACCTCTGTTTTAGATAGCAGCAGACTCATTAATTTGTGTGAATGATCAGCTGGATAACAGCCATAGCAGAAACAAAAATGAGCCTGAGTTTTTTATAGTGAAAGATCTCCACAAGTTCTTGTTTTTGAACAGCTATAAACATCTGCTATTTAACCTTTGAGATTTTGGGGGATGATCCTTCTCCTGCTGCAAACCCTTAAACTAGTTCTCCCCAGCAAGCGGCAGGGACCATTTTGGAAGCTGAGGTATTTCTTAAAGGGGAGAAATATGGGGAAGGAGAGAACTTCCATCATAACACCCGTCTGTGCTTCTTTAGTGCCTGGTATCCAAAATTCCCATTACGCTGGCAAAGCTCTGCAGTGCACAATATATTCTGGCTGCTCTCCCTTTTGTCCTTGACATGCCTCTTATATGTTGTGGGCCAGAGGGACTGATGAAGAGATAGCAACATCAGTTTTATGCCAGCTGCAGATTTCTCCATTCTAGAGCAATCCTCTGCTGCACATTAAAGGCTGCTTCAAGGTCCCTTTATGTTCCTCAGGTGGGTGGACCTCAGCACAGGCTTGAATCTGGCCCTCAGAGAGCTTTGCATGATTTAAGTTCTGTGATTTGTGTCGGCTTTAACGGATGTTGTTTGGCTAAAATCCTGCATGCAGTTTGAAAGTTCAGTCTGAATTTTGCCTTCATCTCCCTGTTTGGTCATGACTGTGTCCAAAGTCTAATTTAAGAAATCTTATTTTGCCATCTTTCCCTGTCACTTGTTTAAGTCCAGTGGTTTAACACTGAACCACAGTGATATAACTAAGGAGGGGAAGAAGACAATGTTACTGGCTGTGGTACCTTATATATTAAGTAATTGTACAACAAACTACCTCTGAAACATTTTAGGTGTTGTTGCTGCAACTAGTAAAGATGACTAACATCATCAGGCAGTACTTAGGGGATTTGTTCTTTTAATTAGAAATAGTCTGACACTTGAATTTATTAAAAATCATTCCATAAATCTCTTTATTTGCAGTAATTGATGATTCTCTCCTATCTAACTCATTCGATGTGCAGTCTGCATTACACCCAAGGAAAATATAAAAGGCTTTTATCTGTCAGCAAAAAGAATGTGTATCCTTGCAGCACAGTGCAATGAAAAGAGTGAATATAATTTTAAAGTGGTAGAGGAAATTCTAGTATTTTCATATGTTTTCAGTTATGCTGTAACTCCTCTTTTTGGTTTTAACAATGACTGCAGTATATTGCATCAGAAATGTATTCACTGCTTCCTAAAGCAGCTGGACACATTCCATAGATTAAGAACTTTCCAGTTGAAGGAGCTAATCCTGAAAAATCGTTTTTACACAGCATTTTTCCTAGTGTGAGACACTAAACTACTTATTAGAGTGAGGCATTTCTGGAAGAAGTCCTAAGAGATAGACTAGACAAAATAGTGATGTAGAGATTATGAGGACCTTGAATATACTCAGAAGAGCTAGAATGTAAGAACAGACCTTGATTGTGATCTTGACATTGAGGGCTTGGATGAGGGAACAGCTGAAAGAAGTTATCACTGAAGTGCTTGCAGTAAATGTAAAAGTGCCTAGAAAAACACAGAAGGGTTAAAAATATAAAGAGGGAAAAATAGATTCCCCTGAAGAGAAATACAGAATAAGCTGTGTTTTCACAGCCAAAAATTCAATATCCCTTCCTTCATTGTGCCTGCAGTCATTCTAGGTACCATTAATTGCTGGGGTCATTTTGCCCCATAACAATTTTGAAGTTTAGGTCATTTGGATAGTGAAGTACTCGAATGCTGACATAAATCAGGCACTTTTCCATCAGCAGCAACTTTCTTGTGGACACAAACAGCTGAAGTTACACCCAGGCTGATTTGGCATCTACCATTACAGGAAAAGTCTTTTTGTGTTTTGTTTTTTAATGGAAAATAAAACATTATAAAATTGAGAATAAGATGTAAGCTTCACCCAGAACGGGAACCTGAAAAAGTACCAGAAGACAGAATAATTACAGCCCATGTCTCTGGCACAACCAGGCCAGCTCACTTCATTTTCTGTGCTTTCATTTCTCCATTTTTAAGTGGAGATCTGCAAGAATGGTTAAAATGGTTAAAACTGACCAAATATAGAGGCAGGATGGGGATTGTCAGACCCATCAATTGTATTATTAGTATTTTATATGTGGTTCTTGAAGAACCAACTGCCAGCTATCAGCTGTGGTTTTGGTAAGATGTTCATATAGTGAATTCTTAAGTTGTTCATATAGTGAATTCTTCTTATGTGGCACATACCCTGTTACAACAGCCTTGAAGACACTGTCATGTTCCCCTACTGAACAACCTCGAATGCTTGAAGTACAAATAAAGATTTGTACTTCATCACTTCTACAGTCTGCCAGTAGAGGCTTTGTTTACATAAAAAGGGCCAGAGAAAGAAATCCAACTCCAAAGAGCAAGAGAATGAAAGGACTTGTAAGCTATTCTAGCCATATGTAACAAAGAGTTATAAGAAAACAAAGCATTATCAAAAGTAAATGCTTAGTGAATAAAGTAATAATGAAAAATGAAGTTGGAAGATAAAGCCAGGAATGCTTAGGAGACCCCTTTTTGAGGAGTTTTCGCTTCAGAAAACTGAGGAGAAGGGTAAGCCACCATGTTGGGGCGGGGGGGTGTCAGGAAGGGAAATACATTGCAGCTGTCTGTTCACCAGTGCTCCAAAGCAGCTAAAGAAGAAATGCATCATGAAGTATAATCTAGAACTGCTTTTGATCAGTGGTTGGGGTTTGGGGTTTTTTCTCCTATTTTGTTTCTGTTGGGTTTTTTTGTTCTTTGGGTTTGGGGTTTTTTTGCTGCTGTTTTTTTTTTTTTTTTTTGAGGGGACAGACTTCTAGGAATATATAACTAAATCTTAGCTTTTTGTCTTTGGTTGTACCTCTTACCCATAAGCTTTTCTGCTGTTTGATTGAGCAAAGCTACATAATCTCTAATGTTGGTTTTCCAAAAATGAAAGCTCAAGAGACAGCAGGGTGTACAAGCCACTCTTTGCAGAACCTGCCAGCTGGGATGAATATCAGTATCTTCAGGAGAAGTGTATCTCCTACCTAGCTGCAAGAGGCAGTATGAAGGTTTGCATTGCCAGTCCTGACTTTCACAGAGATTTTGCTTGTTGGTCTAAACAATCATCCTTCTAGGAAACATAAGGCTTTGAAGGACAGTTCATTAGAATAGACTTAAAAGCCTATCTGTCCTGTCTCTGACAATTGCTAGTAGTAACAACAGGCAGTTTAAGAGCCAAAAAAGTGCCACGACACATTCCCAGGTTCCAATGACCTGTCAGTAAGGGGCTTCTGAGTCAGATGTGGTATGTTTGTTCTTAATAGCTGTTGATGGATGTTTCTTCCATGAATTTGTCAAGTCCACTCTGTTACCACATCTTGGGGCAGGGAGATACATGATTTAAATAGAAGCAGTGTGAAAAAATGCCTCCTGTTGATTATTTTGAACACATAATCTCTCAATTTCATTTGATTCTGCCTTTTTTTTTTTTGCAATAACAAGAAACAATGAGCAACTGCTCCTTCTCCACTTACTCATGTCATCTGTAATGTTGTGGATTCCTATCACAGCTCCTTGATTAGTTTCATTGCTCATAAAGAAGTGCTCCAAACCTTTGACTTTATTTCTCTTCTCTGAACTTTTTCTAGTACCACTAAGTCCTGTTTGAGATGAAGAGGACTAGTTCTACATCACATTTCAAGGTAATCACAACATGGATTAATAGTACGAGAATTTTTATTTTTATTCTGCTTTGTTTTCTATTTCTTTCCCAGTAATTGCTACAATATGCATTGGTTTTTTGTCCACTATTGAGAATTGTCCTGATGTTTGAAAAGATCTATTATTATAACCAAAGGTTCTCTTTCCTGAATGGAAATAGGTAGTTTAGAACCCATTGTCATGGATTGTTTTTCCCCTGTGCATCACTTCATATTTATTACATAGAATTTCATCTGTCATCCTATTGCCTGCTTGGTACCATGACATTTCTCTCCAGCTCTTTGCAATCAGCTTTCATTTTTATTACCCTGAATAATTTGGCATCATCATTAGTCTCCTCGTTCTCCATCCTTTTTCATTTCTGTATGCTCTGAGTATTACAGACACAGCAAAGATCCTTGTGATCTATGGCTTCCCTCCATTGTAAAGCCCAACCATTTATTCCTTCTCTTTGTTTCTTACCTGTTAACTTGTTGTTAATCTATAATATGACTTACCTCTCTCCCACAGGCAGCTTAATTTCTTTAAGCTCATGATGCTGGCTGCCCCCAGATTTATCATAGAGTAAAGGAGGATAATACTTATCTACTTTATAAATTGCTTTCACATCTACACATGAGAAATGCTAGATATTAATGTTTGCTAGAAAATCTGTATTGCTTTGCCTTAGATAAAAGATATTATGAGAGATGGAACTGAAGGAGCAGGAGTTTGAGGACTGCATGGTATCATGAGAAGAAGTCTGGCTGTTATACAAAAATCAGAGTCATACCCATCTGAGCCGGAGGCTTTTTGAGTTTTAGCAGAGTTATTGCTTGACTAATTTCTCTGTGTGTAAAATGGGCTTCCAACTGTGACTGTGTCAGGGTTAAATAAATGTAGGTCTGGTAGTTTATCAAAAAAGGTGCCAAAGAGAGATGAATCTTTGCTAGGCTGTGAGTACAGGTCTTGACAGATTTGTGTATTAAGTCCCCAGAATCTTCAGTGGTTCAGTCATCTGACTTTTCACCGAGGGATTTGATGTCTGCTGCTTTTTTATTTTGCTAGAAAGTGACCCACTAACAGCCTGGCGATAGAACAGCCAAAAAAAAGAGAGTGAAACAGTACATCTGTGATGCAGAAAAAAAAATGTTTTGGCATGTAAATTTATCTCCACTTTATTCCCAAATAATTTTGAGCATTGACTCCTCAAAGTTTTCCCATCTTGTTCTGTTTTTCATAATGGTCACACAGCTTTTCCCAAAGTAAATTTTTTAGCTATGTTACATGACACTGTAATAAAAATGAGAAGTGAGTCAAAATGCCACTATTAGAATTTTTGCCTAACCCCATAATTAAAGTTTTGGCTTGACCAAAATTAGGATCTGTACCAGCTGCTCCTGATGTCAGCTGGTATCATTCCACTGATTTTAAGAGGAGTCTTTTCAGGACCTTAATGAGCAGAAATTTATTTTATAATTTACGTCTGAAATATTGTACAAATGACAGAGAGTCAGGATGTAGTGACAGAAAAAAACAAAAGATAATCTGACTGCAGTAGCTGGCAGGACTGAAATCAAATGTGAGTAATAATTGAGTAGTGTATAGGAGATTTGGAAAAATCAGATTTTGCAGTTCTTTTAATTATCCTTCATTATATTAGCTATACTCAGGGAGATCGTTTAAAATGTGAATTCTATTTGGACAATGCCCTTGTGAAGAGAAGCAACATATTCATTATGAATGAGCAAAAGAGTTTTAATCCCTTGCTATTAGAATCTAAATCATTCAAATCACTGTTGCAGCTTTTGAAGCTCCTTGGGTTTGGTTCTTTTTGGTGTTATGCACAGATAAGGGTAGGGACACCCCATTGCCATCACACTGGCAATCTGCAGCCCCATCTCAAAAATTCCTGTCCTCTGTTTTTGTGTCATTGTCTCAGCAAACAGGGCGTATAAAAACCACTGGCCTGGACCATGTATCAGGTTGAAAATGAAGCTTCTGAGTGCAAAGAAACCAAAAATGCCAAACAATGTTTGAAACAAAACTCAAAAGACCTTCAAAAGTAGAGCAGGCGAGAAAGAAATTGATGTTCAAAGCCATAAGGTAACAGGGCCAATCTGTGTGGTTCCTGGCTGCTGTAATAAATCTCCCTCTGAAGCACATGGACGTTGGAGCCAGGCACAGAGAGGCCGGTGTTAACATCCAAGTCCAGCTCTGACTTGGTTTACATTCCTTTGCAATTTAGAAGAGATGTGTCATTAATATGTAATGTCAACCTTTGTAAATGCATAGAGATACTGTCATCTTTACTGCTCCTGACTGCATGGTTGTCATTCTCAGTCACCACACAGGTCTCAATAGACCTTTGCTTGGTCTAAGTTGTTGAGAAATAAAGCAGTGATCATAATAGTGATTTATACCACTTTTTTTTTTTCTACATAGCAACTTGGATTATTTATAAATGCAAATGTTTACAGCTGTATAAAATGACTCTGAAAGCTGAGCATATTTTGCCTTTTCCAAACATTGCTTTAAAAATACATTTTTTCAGGTTGAATCCTGACAAACAGTATCTTGAAAAAAAGATATTTTAAGATGGTTACATTTATCTGAATACTACCCAGCTGCCCAGATTGGCTCATCTTGTCTGGAATGAGATGTAATTAAGCACTGTGAATTGAATGTTAAAAGTCAATAAAAAGCTCTCAGTAAGTTAATGAAAAATCATTTTTACCAAGCAGGACAGAAGTCTGTAGATTGCAAATACATACATTCCTTTCCCATAAACTTGATCTAGAAAGAAAATCTTCTCTTCAATTATTGAAAAAGACCGAAAACAGATAAGCTGGTTAATAAAAATTGCGAAACCCCGTGAAATTACATCATATGTTTTCCTAATATAAATAATAGATTTGTCCACTCAAATATTTGATATTTTTTTTATCACTAGAAACTTCTTTGTAAGTAACTAGTAAGCATGGAAAGCTGTTTCTATGGATAAGTCACAGAAGAGGCCTGAGATAACAAGACCAGATTGTTCATTGGGTCTTCATATTTCTTCAATAAGAAAAAAAGAAACAACAATAACAGCTTTGCAAGTGGTTACAATTCTGAGATAGAAATTTGTGCATCCAGATTATCATAAAGCATGAATCATAAAGATCTCATTATGTGATTATGCAAATACACATTAATTACACAATTACAAGCATCTACGGTGATGAAATATGATTAAATATATAACTTGGTTCACTTGCTGAATGCAATGCCATTAGCTACTAGAGGTCCATAGATGTGTTTCTTTTTTTGATTCACTGACATTTTAATATTATCAGGGAATTATGAATTATTGTAACAACAGATGATAAAAGCAGATGGAATAAACTTAACTGAAGCCAAGATGATTTACACAGCTTTAAACTGAACAGTTTGTGTATTTATCCAGCTATAAATGTTTTGCTCCATGATCATGAGTTCTGTTTGGAAAGAAAATTTCCAAAAAACAGTGACATATCTGGAAAAGACTCTTTAAACATGTGTCTTAAAATGGTAAGCAGTACTGAACCGAAAGCAATCAGTGGAAGGTAATGTAGGGCTGCCAAAGACAGCTGTACCGGCCCACTTGAGACGTAAGGGACGGGCATTGCTGGCTGGAGACTTTGAGAGTACAATCTAGTTTACTTGCCTTAAATGTCTAGTAGGATAGTCACTACCAGAGACCGATCTATCCTACCTGCCTCAAACACCCCTCTGAGGAGAGATCGAGGGCTTTCTGGGGGAGTTTATCTCTTTCTCTTGATTACAGGACAAACCTTGATGTCTGGCTTGAAGGCGGTGTTTAGTGTAGAGGTGATTAATATTAGGAGAGATGTATCCTACCTATGCATGTGATGCAGGACTAGACCTCATGCTTGCAGGAGCACTGGGTAGGTATGATGTCTTCCAGTCAAGTTGCAAAAGAAGTAGCTTTTTCTCCACACTATAACATCTCCCCTTGTGTTTTCAGTATAGGTCTCAAACCATGACACAGCTGCTTTGAAATACCTTACATGGTCAGTCTGCCCTGAGCCCTGGTACTAACGTAGCATGATTGCTATTTGTGTAGGGTGACTGAGGCTTTCCACAGCTACTTCCCAACCTCTTGGGCCCAGTGCATGGCTGATATGTCTTGTATGAAATCCTTCACCATCTTCACAGAATCACAGAATGGTTGAGCTTGGAAGGGACCTCTAGAGATCATCTGGTCCAACCCCCCTGCTCAAGCAGGGCCACCTAGAAATGGTTGCCCAGGACCATGTCCAGATCGCTTTTTAATATCTCCATGGATGCAGACTCCACAGCCTCCCTGTGCAACCTGTGCCAGTGTTTCCTGATGTTCAGAGGGAATCTCCTGTGTTTGTTTGTGTCTATTGCCTCTGGTCCTATCACTGGGCACCACCAAAAAGATCCTGGCTCTGGGTTCTTTGTACCCTCCCTTTAGGTGTTTATATACATGGAAAGATCCCCCCTGAGCCTTCTCTTCTCCAGGTTAAACAGACTCAGCTCTCTCAGCCTTTCCTCATAGAAGAGATGCTCCAGTCCCTTAATAATCTTTGTGGCTCTTCACTGGACTCTCTCCAGTATGTCTGTGTCTCTCTTGTCCTGGGGAGCCCAGAACTGGTCACAGTACTCCAGGTGTGGCCTCACCAGTGCTAAGTGGAGGGAAAGGATCACCTCACTTGACCTGCTGGCAATACTTTGTCTAACGCAGCTAAGGATACCATCTGACTTCTTTGCTGCAAGGGCACACTGCTGGCCCATGTTCAACTTGGGGTCCACCAAGACCCTGAGGTCCTTTTCTGCAAAGCTGCTTTCCAGCTGGGTGGCCCCCAGCATATCTTGGTGCCTGTTTTTCCTGCCCAGGTGCAGGACTTTGCCAGTCGAGGTCCCTATGGATGGCAGCACAATCCGCTGGCAAATCAGCCACTCCTCCCATACAGTCTCAATACTGTATTTTGGTTTTCACCAATACACAGCTCTTCTGTCTGATACTGACACTTAATTCTTCCGACTGATAAGGAGAACAAAGTATGTTGCTACTCAAACTATGTTGTCCTCAAGTTCAGTCTTGCTCCATCTAGACCAGCAAAGTCTAATGAATTCTGCTAATCTACCCCTAGCCTTTGCATTTGTAATGAAATGGCTGCTGCAGAGTGCAGTCTTTCAATATTTAACTTGTGAGGAAACCTTCTCCTCCTCCCCACTTCAAACAATCACTTCATAAAGATAAATTGTAGCTCTTACTTCTAACCAGAACTGAAGGTGTCACAGCAGAGAATCTGCAGTTTTTAAGTTAGCAACTATTTTTAAAATGCAGGAAAGTTCACTAGGAGGTCTAGCAAACTTCAGATGAAAGCAGATGGAGGAAAGGTTGCCATAACCTAATCTGTCTGTTCTCTATTTTTTCACTTCAAATTGAATATCTGACTATCTTTTCATAGATATAAAAATAAGTTGCTTTCTAAGCACTAAGATGGAGCACCTCAGATACTGATTACAGATGTGTGTATTCCAAGATGCACTAAACTTGAGATGTGTGTTTTTACACCAACAATGAGAACATCTCAACCCTAAAAATTAATTTGTTTTACTTGTTCAGAATATAGATAATTGAAGACATTTAAGAAAATACAGGTATTAAAAAGTAAGTGGCTCCTTATGATTGAGTGGATTATTTCTAAAAAGGAAATAGCCTTCTAAAAGAATACACCGATTAGAAAAGCCAGCTTGTGCAGATGTGCTTGAAGTCATCCTCATTTCTTGTTTAGAAATAATGTCTTTCAGAAAACTAGCTTATAATTGTATTCTTTTAATATTTGCTGTTGGTCCTAACCTTCCACTGAAATAACTGGTAAAACTCCAATAAGCCTCATACCAGAGTAGTATTAAAGCAATACTAAGTGCTTTTGAATATGTCAATTAACAGTGTTTATCTTTCCTGGTGGCAAACTTCTGGAGCTTTTCTCTGAGGTCACTACTAATTAGAAGCTGGTATCACTCTGAAAATTTGTGAAAGGTCTCCTCCACACAGATGGCAACATAAAAATTATTGTACATTATTGTACATTAACACAATCCATTCTTATTAACACCACCAGTAAGAGAGCTCTGTGGCAATTACTCAACAAAAATATACGTCCTCTTCTTTGTGACTTTCCCCTTGTGGCAGGAGATGTGACTTTTCACCAGCTTCTTCATTGTTTTAGAGGGATTGACAAATGCATGTTTTCCACTGAAACAGACGCTGAGTCTCTTAGGGAAGTCTCCTCTTTGCGTCAAAATAATGGATGCGTTTTCAGAGAGAAGCGGTAGCTTAATAAATATACTTTCTACAAAGATCAAAGGCTTTCACTTAGTGAAAGATGTCTGTAAAACCACTTGTGGAGGCTCTGGGCTAATACTAGGGACTGCCCAACTCCATGGCTCAGCTGCCAGCTGCTTTCCTAAACGTCGTACAGCAGATCAGCCTTGCCTTTGTGGTGTCTTATAGGGACTGGGATTCAGGGAAACAACAGAGGGGATGTTTTTCACATAGCTGTAATCTGTAGTTAAATCTTTTGTAGCCACTGATTTGTACACCAGACGTGAGAAGTAGAGTAACTCAAGTTTCTACCTATTAACTAAAACCAGAGAAGTGGAGAGGTAACCTAGGCATACTCATAGTCATTATTACACAATAGCCATTACTAACAGCTTCACTGAGTAGCTTACTAATATATTTCTAGAACACAGTGACAGGTAAATACTTACAGAGGAATAAAGTCAGTGTTTGATAAACCTTAGCAATGTGTTGGTGCTGTATCACACAAAATAATGGTTTCTGCCTCAAATGAATTTCAGGATAAAAGGAAGATAAGGAGCCTGGTTTTCTGCCAAAGCCAAAGCCAGCCATTAAAGACCTGCTGGATGCCAGCTAGTCTCAGACTGCAGCTGGGGCCAGTGTGCATGTTAAAGACCTGGCTATATATATCTCTATCACAGCTGTGCGGATGCTTTTGGCTCACCTGCTCGAAGTCCCCATAGAGCTGTGAGACATATGAAGCCAGGGGTTTCTAGGACTCATCTGCCTGATGCTGGCTGAGCACTGCAGTCCCAGGGTGGGCTCCGCAGGCAGAGGGGCTGCGTGGGGCTGAGAGGCACTGGGGAGAGCTGCCCACAGCACTGGGTCGGACCTGCGCTTCTGAGCAGAGGAGTGATGCTCCTGCTGCTGCTGGCCTGGACCCTGCATGGGGTTTGCAGCTGGGGGTGGGCAGGGATCCACCTCGCCTCAAAAGGTATTTTAAACAATAACTCACTCTCTTCCAACGTTTTCTCAATGAGCCATAGGAGTCAAAGAAGGAACGGGGCTGCATAAGGAGCAACTAGAGTATCTGCCAACATCTGGGGCACAATCTACTATGTGGATTTAAGATTTCTTTCTAGACACCATAGAGGAGATTAGAGGCTCATGTCATCGCAAAACCTCTAGACCTGCGATGCCACTGAACTCATAAACAGCAGATAAGAGTAGAAAAGCAGCCCAGAACAGGTTAAAACTTTCATTTCTACCTGATGTTCTCAGAGAAGGGATGAACGCTGCACTTCCAGTTTTCATGCCTGCCATCCTTTGACCCAGAAAAATTGGTTGGCTTCACACAGCCCAGTCATAAACCCTCAGTTTGCCAAGTGGAAGACTGAAGTGTTGTGTTCTGACACATACGAATTTGAAAGCCAGATTGGCCAGTTGGGTTTTTTCATCATAAAGTGTTTTCCCCATTAATAAAAACAGAAAAAATAAACTCTGAGGAAGAAAATAGCATTTCTAACATGATCATGGAAGAGTAAATATATACATGTGTGTATACATAAATATATAAATAAATATATATTTATATACAAGCTAAACAGAAGTCAACATTTCTCATGAAAACTCATCTGTCAGTTCAAGACATAAATGAAAGTTCAGGTCTCCTCTTGATTTGAAGCAAGTGCTGTGAGCCAGGTCTGGTTCACATTTTCAAAATTTATAACACTGCGATGCTTGCCAAAAATCCTTAATTAGATCAGAGGAGCAGCAAAACTGTCAGATGCAATAGCAGAGTACAACGAAGGAATAAAATATTCTGGGGTTAATTGGATAAGTTCATTCAGCCAGTTTTGCCAGGCTACTTTTCTACAATGATTTGCAGACTGATAATGAGGATAGGGTTTTTCTCAGTAATAATAAAACTGATTCCTCAAATACATTTCATTTACAAGACCCCAGAAATTGTTTATAACTAACATAAACCAACAATCAACATCCTCCTTCCCACAGCACACATAAATTGTGAACTTCTCATGAACTCGGCTGCTTAGACAGTAATGTGGGTACCTCACTTGTATGAGGATTTGATGGCATGTGCTGCTGGCTGAGTGCTGCAGTGGGGCTGAGGCCCAGCAACATCTCTAGTTACACAAACTGTTTGAGCCTTCACCTATTCGGAAGAAGGCTGCAACACTTGGAAGGACAGAGTAAGATAAGACTATGCTAAACTCAAAAACTAGGCTGTAAACCATGTTTCTTCTGATTCCCCCACTTATTTAGAGAGATCAAATAAAATGTGACATTCAGGATGTTTTACTTGACGCAGTATATTAACACAAGAGCATTTCTAAGAAACTAAGAAATAATATTTGTAATACAGACTATATTTTTATGCGAGTCTTTTTGGTAATAATCTTAGTCTTTTTCAGTCAATTGTCCACCTTGTAATAGGTTCAGTGCTGCAGGGACATGTCTAGACTGAGAGCAGGACATTTGATCCCCAGGGTATTTGACCACAGGGAAGAAACAAACCACACAACTTTATGATGCAGGAGGCAAAAGCCAGCCTGCACGTTATTTTAAAGAGTCCTTTCCAAACCGTGAGCTGAGTGCCAAAAATGCCACACAGCTATTCTTTAAATGACTTGCCTTTTGTTAAGCCCCAGCACAGCTCGTGAGGATGTATTCTTGCTAATGTGGTGCTCTACCAAATCACCTCCCAGCCACAGGAGAAAGTTATTTCTTTACAGAAGAATGAGCACTGAGATATTCCCTTTTGAAAGGAAAGAATAGAGAAGTCTTGCCATTTGATCTAAGTTTTATCCGCTGACACAATAGCTCGCACTCACAACCACTTTCGGGAAGTTAACAAGTAATTTAAAATACACCCTATGTAGTTCACCTACGAATGTGAGTATTTTATAAAAAAAATATAGAGCCAAAAAGTGTTTTGAACACTTCAGTGTGATTTCAGCAGTTATTTGGGAAGGCTTTATTCGGAAATAAAGAGCAGCAGTGATCATCTTCTTCCAGAGATCCAAACAGCCTTTCATCGTTCAAAATGCTTTCCTGACAATTAGGGAATAGCACGAATGAGATCGAAGTCACATCTAGACTGGCTAAATTCTACAAGCTGGAAAGCAAAGTTGGAGAAGTTACTACTACCTGCATCCCACTGTAGGGAGATGAGCAGCTGCTTCAGTAGGAGTTAATGAGTATCTGGAAATGAGCAGAAGGAATCCTCCTTACCATGTTTCTGTGTTCAAAAGCAGCTTTGGACTTACCTCAACACTGTTGACAACACTGCAGCTGCACACTGCTCCAGGGTATCCTTTTCTTTTTGTGGTGTGTCAGATGTCCCCAAGCCCTCCCCTTCTCTGGTGACACAACAAAGGACCTTCTGTAGCCATAGCAGAAGCAACATGTGGCCTTTTCTAACTGTAGGCTCTTTCAGCAAGGAGCTCCTTCTAGAAAATGTTTAATTAAGCTTAGCACAGAACTATCAGTGAAAATGGAAAGATTAAATAACAAAGGCAAATAAGTAACTCCTATATTACATACTAATACTCATGAGCCTCGTGTCCTTAGGAACTGGAAAGGAGAAAAACTGCAAAGGGGTGGTCCCCCAGAGAAAATACAGAAGAACAGGGCCGTGCTTTTATGTCACAGGATACACAAAGCACATTACACCCTTTGGCAAACCTTGATACTCTGACCTGCTGTTGCAGGCAAAACACTCTCAACCCAGGGAATTTCAGCTAATTTATTGCCAGTTAGCATAATCTTTTCCTTACTGATTCAGGTATTGAGAAACAAAGAAGACATAGACAATTAAACAAACAACAAAGGAAATCACCTTTTGTCCCCCTTCCCCAGGTTCCACTTCAGTCCAACACCCCTCCTCCCCATTCCTAGTCTCCACTGGCCTTATTTTCACCACTTTGTGCTTAGTCCTTCCCAATCCCATTGACAAGGTGATAGGCAGTGCAGGAGGTTGGTGTCAGGGCACAATGGTTTCTTCTGCCACTCCCTGCTGCTCATGCTTCTCTTCACCTCCTCCTCACTTGTTATTGCTCTGAGCGCCAGTGTGGCTCACCTATGGGCCACAGTCCCTCAAGGGTGTACCTGTCCCTGCATGGGTTGCCTACAGCCCCAGTCCTCTCAGAGCTGTATCTCCTCCAGGATGGAGCACCTCCTTCCATGAGTATGTCTCCAGCCATGTCCCCAACAATGTCCCCTTCCACGTCTCCATTTTGTTTCTCCAAATGTGTGTCCTCATATTTCTCCTCATGTGTCCCCTTTTTGTGTGTCCTCTTGTGCCTCCTCTCATGTCTCCTTCCTGTGCCTTCTCCCATGTGCTTTTTGCTTCTCCTTTTGTGCCTCCTCACAGGTGTCCCCTGGTGTCTCTTACTCCAGTAACTAACATCCTTTCCTAAGCACGTCCATGCAGAGCTGCTGCAGGTTCCCCTGGCTGGCTCCAGTTTTGGTGGGCAGTGGGTTTTTCCACCATTTTGGAGCCATCTGGAACCATCTGCAAATGGCCCGGAGCAGTTCGTGGCCTCCTCCCACACAGGGCACCCCACCAAGTATGCCCCAAACACCTGCATGTGGGATCAAAACAGAAACCAGGACAAGGGAAGGGGCACTCAGCATCCCAGGAAAGGGTGCGGGAAAGCATCTTGTGCATCAGCTGTCCTTTCCGCGAGGGTTGCAAATGTAGTATTAAAACCAGAGTAATATTTTCCCCACTCGCTTGCTCACTCTCTCTATCCCCCAGAAAGCAATGAAGGCTACATGACATACAAGTTTTCACATCTTCATGCCTCTCAGCATAAATCACAACCAGTTGAGAATCTCTGATTCCTCTTACAAAGATATTTCTGCTTGATTGCAACAAACTCTTAGAGTCCAGCAAGCACAACAGAGGGTGTTCAGGGTGCTCAGCGGAACTGCTGTGGCCGGTATGTATGGGGCTGGGACTAAGCTCATACTGTGCAAATTGCTGAAGCCAGCGTGTACCTGAATAACAGGAATTAGAAGAGGAAAAAAGGCTGTTAGGTCAGTTTGCTTAGAAGGCCTCAAACCAAGGCTGCAGACAGATCCACTGCAAGAGACAGGAGCATGCCCTACTCTACTGGATTTACGTGGCCAGGGTTGGGTAGCGGGGTGTGCTGCAGGGGCGGCCTCTGTGACAAGACATCAGAAGCTGCCCCTGTATTGGACAGAGCTAGTTCCAGCCAGCTCTAGAACAGACCCACTGCTGCCCAAAGCTCAGCCCATCAGTGATACTGGTGGCACCTTGTTGATAACATGTTTAAGAAAGGGTAAAAAATGCTGCACAGCAGCTGTGAGAGAAAGCAGCAAGAAAAAAGTGAGAGAAACAACTATGCAGACACCAAGGTCAGTGAAAAAAATGGGGAGGAGGTGCTCCAGGCACTGGAGCAGAGATTCTTCTGCAGCCCGCGGTGAAGAACATGGTGACACAAGTCATCCTCCTGCAGCCCACGGAGGACCCCACACCGGAGCAGGTGGATGTGCCCTGAAGGAAGCTGCAGCCTGTGGAGAGCCCATGTCAGAGCAGGCTCCTGGCAGGAGCTGTGGCCCCTGGAGAGGAGCCCATGCAGGATCAGGATTTCTGGCAAGACTGGTAGCCTGTGGGGGACCCATAGAGCAATTCTTGAAGAACTGCAGCCTCTGGGAAGGACCCACATTGGAGAAGTTCATGAAGGACTGTATACCATGGGTGGGACCTCACGTTGAACAGGGCAAGAGCGTGAGGAGGAAGGAGTGGCAGAGATGAAGTGTTATGAACTGACCGCAACCCCCATTCCCCATCGCCCTGCACCACTCATTGAGGAGGAGGTGGAGGAGGCAGAGGAGTTGGGAGTGAAGTTGACCCTGGGAAGAAAGGGGTGGGGAGAAGGTGGTTTTAGTTTTGTTTCTGTTTCTCACTGTCTCTATTTTTAATTGGCAATAAACTAAGTTAATCTTCCCCAAGCTGAGTCTGTGTCGCCTGTGACGATAATTGGTGAGTGATCTCCCTGTCCTTATCTTGACCCACAAGCTTTTTCATCTTATTTTTGCCCTCTGTCTTGCTGAGGAGGGGGAGTGAAAGAGCAGCTCGATGGGCATCTGACAGCCAGCCAAGGTCAACCCACCATACCTACACAGCTGTTGCTGCAGAGCACATCCCCGCAGGAAGACTAAGAGACTGAAAATTACTAAATTGTTTTTCAGGCAGATACCAGGCTTCAGTCACCTGCCATCTCATACCCAACCTCGTGCTGAGACATAGAGACCTTCAGGACTGGAATATGTGGAGTGAGGTGGAATACGTGGAGTGAGGAGAAATTAACAGCGTGCAGCACAAGGCCATGCAGCAAGACCTAAGAGCAAGAATTTCTGAAATAAAGGAGAAGCTTATCCTCCAGCAATAACGGAGGAGGTGAAAGACCCGCACTAGGCAGGGCCAGGGTCACAGTGAGCCCTCACTACAGAGGGGCCATGAAATAAAAGCAGCGATCCCAGGAAGCATTGAGCGAGGTCTTTCTACGGGAGGGAGACTTGGTCTCATCAGGAATGTGCAACACACCTCTCATTGCCTGTACTCAAGAGAAATTGAATTCGGTTGCAATACACACAAAGGAGGGCTGCTAGGATGACCGGGTTAATGGGCAGACTGGCTTGCAATGCAAGGCTGAAAGACCTCAGCAAAAGGGGAGTTTAAAACCAGGACATGGGTTTTTTTCTGTATGTATATGTGGGAGATAAACAGGAGGGGATTTAGAAGGGATGGAGGAAGGAGGGTAGAGGGAAGGAAAAATATATTTAAAATATGGGGTAACGCTGGCAGGAGAACAAATGGATATAAACCACCCAGGAATGGAAACGTTTTAAAGTTTTCTGTTTCAGAAATGATGAAGCAGCTTTTCAGTAGGAGTGCAAGAAACACATGTGGTTTTAAGATGGTTCTTGGTAAATTTATGACTGGGATTACCCATCCCATAGAAGACTACAGAATTGTCTAGTCCTTTGACTCCCAAGAGTCCCTCCAGTCCTATGCATTGAGCTGCTTTTATTAAATATACCATATATCCAGACTAAATTATTTGTGATGTGTTACTGAATTCCACACTATTAGAGTCTCCACAGGAGTTCTTCTTCAGTTTTTAGTAAAAAAAGGACCCCAAAAAGGGAGGGATTAAAAGGGTATACAAATGTATATGAGAAAAGATGGATAATCAGAGATATGAGAAAGATTAAAAGAAATGGGTACGCAAAACTAAGAAGTAGGTTGAAGAAAGACAAAGAATGTACAAAGTGCTTAACAGAGCACTATAAAGAGAATAAGGATCAATAAGTCTCATTTGACAATGAGATTGATCAAGAAATACTAATAACTAGATTAAAATGCAGCAGGGAAAATTTATAACTAGAGGAACAGTTACCTAATAGAACAACCTGCCAGTGAAGGTTAAGCATTTCCATCGCTGAAGATATTCAAAGCTATTTTAAGAATAATGAAATCCAGCCACCAATGATTCAGGCTGATGGACTGAGATGACCCAAGAGGCATCACTTCTGCCACAAATGATTCTATTCTTCTGCAAGCACGCTGATGCCTAGTAGGAGCTGCACTTCAATGAAATATTTCAGCTCATTTCTAAGAAGAAATCATGTTATAATAAATATTAAGTGGAAAGATAGCTAACTGTTTTTCCCAATTAGTAGAAAATTAATAGTGTTTCAGTTATCTACATTCTGGAATGTTTCTATTCATTTTCAGCTAAATCTATTCATGCTACAGTTCCTCCAAGAAACAATTATTTTCAAAAGCAAATCCTGACTTCTCTCATGTCTAGCATTAGAAAAACTTATTATACATATCTATCTCGTATATTATATATGTGTTTAAGAAACAGTAAAAAATCCCACTGGTTTCATGTAAGACTACATTCATATATTCTATTAGTTGTTTGCATCTTAAGTGTGTTAAAATGGGTCTTGCACATGTTTTCTATTTATTGGAATTGGCACAGCACACACTACTTCTGAATATATAGGCAGTATTTAATTCCCAGTGACACGAAGTCCAATTAAGCTTATTCTCACTTGTGCTCTTTCTTGTTACTCCTCTCTAACAGTCATGGTTCATCAGTACGTCAGCAATGTGTCTATGTGGACAACGCACATGGAATTCATGTAATTATTAGGAGAGGCATTAGAAAGAGAATGTATCCACTGAAAATATCAATCAAATGTCAACCTTAATGGGGAACACCTAAGAAATCACTGGAAGAATTAGGTTGGTTTTTTTCCTGCCCATTTAACCAAAATTACACTAATACTGCTAAAAAAAACAAAAAACAAAAACAAAACCACCACCACCACCAACAACAAAAACAACGAAAAAAACCCTCTATGTACTTTGTTTAACTTCTACGGACAGAAATTTTTGTAGAACTGACATCAAAGTAGCCCAGAGAAACCTTCTCAAGATGGCGCGATGGTGTCCTAAAAAGGAGATCAGATCTTTTAGTCCCAGCCCTGTGCTGGGAAATTTGAAGAAAGAGAATCCATTTCTAGAGGTAAGGATGCTGGTTAAAAAGAATCTTTCTGCTGAAAGGAAAAAGTTGGGAGAGGAGTAGGATGCTAAAAGTGGGTCCAGCTGAAGTTGCACATTGTGGTCTGCTGAGGTAGCCGGACTAAAGCATCAGGGTGTTATCAGTTATTTTGTGTAATTTAAATGTGCTGTATGATATAGGTCCCTGTGCTATTCATGGGAAATTTCTAGCACAGATGGAGCAGCTCAGAGGGTGCGGTAAACTTTCCTACTAAAAATGATATGATCTTGCTCCTTGCAACACAGCAAGTCCAACTCCTCTGCTCTCTGTAGGTCAGAGTAAGGGCATGAAATACAAGTCAACATTTCCTTCATTGTTCTTCTGCATGACCTTTATTTCAATCCTGCATACTAGAGCTCAACCAAGATTATCATAACCCAAGATCCAATATTAAAAAATATTGTTTATATGTATTTTTGTCTGTAGAGTTATAGCTCTACACAGATCACGGCTGCTAGAGTTAGCTGTTGTACTTTTCATTGCTTTTCCCATTACCCAAGGGGGAAAAAAGGACTCTTCACTCTGCCCAGAACAAGTGAGGAAGTGACTTTACATGGATCAACAAGTGAGGAAGTGACTTTACGTGGATCAGTGAAGATGGCAACAAGTGCCACATGGCCATGTTATCACACACTCTCCATGGAGGCCATACTGCTGTCACACGTGAATCTCGTATGTGGCTGCTTGTGTCTGAGAAGTTGTCCACTCTCAGCTGGCTTATAGTAATGTACCCAGGAAACTGCTTATGGTGCACTAACAGATATTATATGACAGGTGAATGATGCAGGTGTAGAAACAATAATAGCACAACGTTTCAGTACAAAACTCTTAACGTTTTTGGTTTTTTGAAAACACAAAAATACAGAAAGTGAAAAGGTGGCTGCTAAAGCACTTGCAAAAGGATCCTTCAGAATTATCCAGAGTATTATCTAAAAAACATCATGCCATAGCAGAGTAAAATAAAAAAATGTTTCATACACCGGTACATGTTAGTTCTCATATATTTGATTTCACATTTTGATTTCAGCAAATAAAATGGCCTTAGCTTGATTTTGCCAATTTGCCTAGAAAATGTCATCAGGAAATTATAAACAATATTAAAGAGTCAAAGTTTAAGAAAAGATTGGATATGTTTCTTTTTAGTGAAGGATACTGTGTACTGAACAGTCAGCACCTTGTGTGTTAGTGCTTTAGCATTCCCATATTAAAAAAGAAGATGAGGATCTACTGTTCTGCTTTCAAATCCTGGATCTCTTGATTTCTTAAAACTTGCAGAATACATTATACCTATTCCTACACCAAATGCAGTAGCAGAGAGAAATTTTTTTCTGTGTAAACAGACTGGCAGACTGAAAAAAATTAGGAGCTTCAAAATAGTTATCTTGAATTATGCATGCAAAAATTTTTATAAATTATTTTTAAATTAAAATAATTTATATTTATTTAGCAAATATTTATTATTATAAATGGTATTTAGCAAAGCTGCTCATAACTACCATTTGAAATAGTGCATTTAAGCTAACAATAATTGAATTGCATATTGGAGGGCAGTTGCAACATCCACCTAAGGAAAAATGCATCGTGTACTTAACAAAAGTGTTCTCCTCCAGTATGTCTTAATATAAACTATATTTATTGTTTGTCCGTCCCTTTTTTCCATCCAAGAAGTACTGTAACCCCACTCCAGGGGAAATTTTGAAGCAGATCTGTAATTTGTTCTGTCTCTTCCTTGCCAATACAAGGAGTAAGGTTTGCTGATAAACTTGTCCACTATGAGTACCAGCACCCTAACTCTCTGCTAAATCTGCTCTGTTTTTCCAAAGCAGCAATAGGTTGGGACTGAGTAGGCCAAATGGAGGGGGAGAAAATAACACTGCATCTCTTCCTGCCTAACCCTGCCATGCGGAGGTGCATGTGCAAATGCATGAGTGCGTACAGATGCACAGAGCTCTAAAGCACGTAATGGAGAGTGGCAGAGGAAAAAGAGCCCTGTGCTCTCGGATATGGATTTTCAATTTTGGACATGTATTTCTGTGGCTGGGAGTGGGAGGTCCTTCTGCAGTTCTGGATGTCAGAGGGAATGATTTTGGACCTGAGGAGAGGGTGTGAGATGTGGAGAGGACAGATTCTCCAGCCTGGGTGTCTCAGTACTGCACAGGTTAGGTGAAGCTGCAGGATCCAGAAGTGGCCCTGAGATGTCAACAAGATTGATCAGGTTGTCAGTGAGGAATGAAGATGGCCACATGGGATTGTATACGTGTCTCGTGGACAGTCTGCATGAGATGATGGTACGAGTGAGCAATGAGGAACTCTAGAAAAAAGCGAAGAGTTCACAAAGGTGTTGTTACTGTTGGGTAATCTGGCTAAAGGCTGAAATGCTTTTCAGCTTGAAAAGAAGAGGGATGTCATGTTTCTTCTCAGCTCTTCTAAACTTCCTTCACTACCAGCCAAAAACCTTGGTGACATTTAAATCAGTGTCCTAGTTTTTCATCTCTTAAAAATTATCAACCCTGAAATGATGTGTGGGAATAAGGCAAATCAACCTGCAACCTCATAGGTACTTACGGTGGTATAGCCTTTTGCATATTTCAACATCACCAGTGTTGGGAGAAAATATACTCACCAGTTACAAGCCACTGAATTGAGTGATGAGACCTAAAGGAATGTTTTTTACTTTTTTCCTCCTTTGCAGCCAGCATAAGGCAAGGATACAGCTAACATTAAGGTCTTCTTTGAAAAAAAGTATTTTAAAAAGTATTTTTGAGTACTTAGTTTGAGACCCACATACTTGCTCAGTTTTCAAGGAAGTAAGGATGTGAAATCCCCTTTTATTTCAGTCTGGGCCATGGGTGTTTTAAATCTTATCAAGTAAGGAACAACAAAAACCTCACTGAGTTATGGAGAAACAGCTATATGGCTGGCATTCACTCAGGTAAGACCAAAATATATTACAATGGCAGTATCCACATTAGTTACACTGGACTGGAAGAGGTCTGAGGCAAAACTACCATGGTAACAGAGATAAAACAGCCACTTCACTTTGCTTGTGAGCTCAGCTACTAACAGAGTGAGGTTTTTCTTTTTTTAATCAAAGAAGACCTCTCCAGGAAGAGAACTGGCAGGCTGTGGTTCCCTAGAATTAGTGTAAAAAATAATAAGCTCTTTGGGGCAGAGACTTCCAATGAGGACTTTATTCTTGATTCTCTTTCAAAAGGACAGTGATTCACCTCCCCACATATAAAAGACAGTTTAAACCTCTAGAAATAATGACAAACTATTACAAACAAGGTGTCTCCAGAACCCCTCAACTTGATTTTGATTTGACAGAAAAAAATATACTGAGAATAGTTAAAATAATTAAGCCTTCGATTAAAACACTTTAACTCCAAGTTAGAAATAAGAACATTCTACCTCCTGAGAGGCATTTGTCATTATGGTTTGCTTTATGACTGCACATTTGTTTCATGCTTGGACCAGCAGTATGTTGTGATCAGTAAATAATAGCATATAATGCTATGCCCCAAAAGCATATGACCTAAGAGTGTAGCAGCACGGCACAATGCTTTCCTCAGTAGGTGTATCCAGGCTAACTCCAAGCTGGCTAACCCAAGCACTGCCCTGGCTGCATGTGCCAAGGGCACTACCCTACCTAACATAACCTCCTTCTCAGGGGTGTCAGCTTCACAGGAGGGAAAATGAGGTGAGGAGAGCCCTGCATTAGAAGGGCTTCTTCTTGTACCCAAGTCCATCTTCTTGTACCCAAGGTAGCTCAGTTACAGCTTGCTTGCATATCTTTCTGCTGCTTCACGCTGTACAGATAAACCATCAGCATAAGACCATAGACAGGAAAGGAATAAAAGCTGATGGATTAGCAACAGAAATAACGAGGCAATCAGTACTGGTCAGCATGTCACCAAGAATCAACAGATGACTAACCCATCTATTAACAAATTGCGGGCAGGGGAATAAAAAAGTCTTTATTCTTTCAATAAAGAACAGAAGACAGCAATGAGGTAGCTTTGCAGATGTGTACAATGAATTCTGCCAAAATGAGAGAAGCAGAATGGAAGAAAGTATATATCTAATGTGTGAAGTAACAGGGGCTGCTATCAAGGTCTTGGAACAACAACAAAAAAACGAGACTGTGTTTGTTGTAGGAGAGAGAGAGGAGCACGTGGAAAGATATAAACAGAAGGGACAGAGATCAAGCAAGAGGCAAAGAAAATTATATTTTCAATAGCATTATGGATGAAAACAGGGCAGGATCAGGAGTCATTGGCTCCTGGTTTTTTTCCTGTTTATGAGCTTTTTTTGAACAGGAGAGTCTGTTGCAAGGGGAAAAAGTCGTAAGAGAAAGAGAATGTAAAATGAAAATCAAAACACAAGGAAAGGAACAGGTCATTGGAGAAAGTGGAAGAGTTAGAGGCATGAATGAAAAACTGCATCTGTAAGACAGAGAGTGAGTGAGAGTGGCAGTAGAGGAAGGAGGAATAGAAGGTGAGCTGATGGGAAGAACAAGGTTACATCCCATCTTGTAGGTTGCATCTTTTGATAAATCAACATGATCCTATACTGAGAATAAGTGAATAAACTGAGTAACTGAAATTCTATCACAAAAATTAGTCCTTTTCCAAGTCATTACTACATATATTGTGGTAGATCTCAAAACGTAATCTGTAGTAGTATACGTGATATAAAACAATTAGCAGAAAGAGATCTTACCTACCAAAAAGGTCACAGAGTAAATACAGGATTTTATACAATAGATGTTTAAAGTAAAGGAAAAATAGTATGGAAACAGTCAGCTTAATAAGGTGCTGACTGAGAGAATACTGTTTTCAACAATAAACTGAATAACAACTCTCAGCATCAGGAAAAATCTATTAAAGGCCATTTTTTTCTGACAAGGTTAATGGGACAGTAAAAAAGACCACTATAGACAAAAGAAAATATCAAAATGCTAAATAAATTTTCCTAGAAGCCCCAGTAAATTTTGCAACCTCAAAAATATTACAATGAAAACTAAGTTGTCTCTTTTATTTTCCAGATGTTGAATAATTTTCTTGAAACATGTGATGCCAGCATCCTAAGAATAGCAGCACATGGTGGGGACTGGCCAGCACACACACTTCTCCTTCTCTTGACCTTGAGGGACAATATTACTTCCTTTCTTCAGTACTGGAAAAATACAGATTCACTGATCAGGGGATTTTGCAGTGGGAGCAGCAGCAGAGACACCTGCCATCTTTCTGAAGACATTTCTAGAGTTTTCAGCAAACAGGAGGAATAAGAGCAGGGCAGCACATAGGAGGTGTCAGGTTTTAACTGGGAGTCCCGTGTCTAGCTTCTGTAACAAACAGATGTAGCACTCTTGCAAACCCCTCCTTTCCTTCAGCAGAAGAGAAAAAAAAATGAATGCTATAAACCTCTTTCATTATTTCTTTAAAATGAAATAATTTACATCTGGCACTTCTATATATTCTGTGCTATTTTTCCCTCTCATACACACAACTCTTCTTGCTTTGCATCAAAAGAGCCCTCTACATGGGCTGCCTACACTGGGCTAATGTAAATAGTTGAGTTGGTTATTTTGGTACATAGTTGTACATCCAATATGCATTCAGGGCTGCAGTTGGCTCATGACCTTATTGAGTAGAGATGTAATCCTTTAGTTAGGTTTAGTGAGGTCTGTATCAGAATTACAGAGAGGGGCTTGACAGAGGAACAGCAAGAGCTGTTGGGACCACTGATAAAATGGTCAAGTGCTCTCTCCTCCTCTTCATCCGCTTTATCAAAGCAGTCACTTCAACAGGAGTCTCAGAAGTTTTCTTCTGTTAAGACACATGATGTTTTCCTGACCTAAGGGAAAAATAATCTATTATATGATTCAGAAATAAGTTTAAAGACCTTTTTCCCTTCATGTCTTAGTAGAAAACCAAGAACATGATGACACTTTCAGCCTAATTACAAAATGTTTCATTTTTTTCTTATGCAACCTTGCAGAATCCTTGACAAGAATTCCCAGTAATATTTTCCTGCTCATCTTCTAAGCCCTCAAATCAGGCATTTGTCCTTTAACTTTTCTAACTTCTTTTCCATTTCAGCTTGTTAGGAAAGGAATCTAATTGTTCTCCTAGATTTTAAATGACTAAAAGAAAGATTATCTGCAGGGTAATTTTGATACATAAAGTGGTTTTACTTTGACCCTGTGCAGTTAGTGCATTTACAACGCATACACTGAAGACTGGCACTACACACTGAAAGCTTTTGGGAGTAAGGATTGTTAATGGTGTCTAGTTATAGCGCACAAATGATGGGGGCTCTTCACTGGCAACACTTAGTGGCACCAGTGTACATCTACTGGAATCTGCCTCATTGTGTCAAACGGCCTCGTAACCCACCAGAGAGGAGGATGATTGCGGGGGAAGCTGCGTTGCCATTAGAGAAATCTTCCTCTGGATGCATCAGTTCCACTTAAAGTGATTCTACCAACTGTAAATAATAACAGTAATAATACATTCTCCTTGGGTACAGCTTCCTTTTCAAACATAGAGAAAAATGTATCCATAAGTGCTTAAAAAAAATTATGGACTGCTTTAAATGTAAGTTCCTTTGAGTTTTTTGTTAATGCCCCCTGTTCCCCCATTAAGAAATGCTCCATCTAGCAGAGACCAGACAGGAAATTCAGGAGGCAAGAACTGGGAGCTGTGTTCCCAGGGTGGGCTCCAGCAGCCCCCTGCCTCCCAGGGAGAGGGGAAGGTTGTTCGTCCCCATCCACACGGCCTCACCTGCTGCCTTCCCTGCATCTAACATTTCACTTTATTTACAGGTACTTCTGGATCCTGGCTTATAGCAGCTGTAGTTTGTTTAGCCAGTTCGTGGCTCCAAAAAAGCCTAAACCACTGCCCAATTTGAAAACAGAGAAGGAACTATAAAGTCTCTATTAAGCCTAAGCTAGTTTTCAGTGTGTCAGAACTGATTTACTACAAGCTTTTCTAGGGCCATTGTATCATTTATGGAAGGGTTACTGAAAGAATCCCCAAACGCTCAGAAAATGAAATATATGACAGTGTAATTTTTCAGTGTACCTGAGTACACTGTGGGTCATATTCTGATCGGTGAGGTGAATTTGGAGCTAAATTCAATTCACTGATTTCACTGGCACAACTACCCGCAGGTAATACAGATGCGGAGAAGATAAGAAATGTGACGAGTTTGTCAGCAACAGCCTTTAAAATGCTAAACACACACACAAATAAACTTGTGTTTATAATAGCCTGCTCTGCATCAGCTTAACTAATTCAAAGTCAGTGGTGCCCTACTGGTTTCTTCTGGCCCGGGACGTCCGTGGCTACTCAGCGCTGCAGCACACAAGCCCCACGCAGCTGACATCAAACACTCAAAATTAGAAGTCACTTGGAAACTGCAATTCTTCTGATACTTTATTTAGCTTGATTTTATTCAAAGCTTTATTCTTACTCTTACTCTTACCCTTCTTATTCTTAAATCAAGACTGAGGATCGTATGACTGAGGATCGTCTTATGTACTTGCCAGGTAGGATCACGTACAAGCACAAGGAAAAGCCCAAGAAGCCTTTTTATGTGCTCATATGTGCCCAGATAGTTAGATCAAGTTCAGTCAGCGAGTTGTGACTCACAGCCAGTTAAGCGGTATTACAAATGTGGAAACAGTTTTTATCTGCTGTGTATAGTTATGGTTCTTCCATTTAAATAAACTGAAAGTGAGATCACTGTTTTAATTGCTCCCTAGAAGTTGCCATCTACTATTTTTGCCTAATACAGAAAACTTACATGTATCAAAACAAAACAAACTATATAAGATATAGAAGATTTCCAGGTACATTATTTTGTATTAAACAATTCAACTTTGGTTCCTATGGAAACACCAGCCTAAATATTTCAGTGGGATCGTTAAAGTCAGACTCTAGCTGAGTTTGTTGGACAAGCTTTGAAAAAGCTGTGGAGTTTGGAGTTTTGTTTGTTTCTAAATGGCACCTCCAGGCCTCCAAATTTCTTAGTCTCCTGATCTACTTTAAACAAGTGAGCTTGTATAGCCTTACGCTGTCTGACAGTCTGCAGCTCTGACATACAGAGCCTGAAATGTGCAATAATCAACAAAAAGTTAATGTTTTACTTTACAGTTACTTTACAAAAGCAAAGCAATTAATAATAATTTAAAAGTTTCTCAGAGTTCTATACATACTTTTAATGTAACATTATTCAAATAAAGGCAAGACTATATTCCAAGAAGTGTAGTCATACTTTTTGGATGACAGATTACAGATATACAAAGTACTCAAGTCCTGGATAATGGCAATCACTTGGCTATGAGCAATATAAATAGTCAAGATGATAGGTTCATCTTTGAAGTATGTTTTCAATGCCCATAGCCCACTCCATAATTTACCTTTCTGGTTATTTTAAAAAATGTCACAGATTTCTTAGCCGGACCTGTGTCCAAACTTTCAAACCATGAATCGCATAAGGAATTCTTATCTGTGTGGACTGAGCCATTACTCACATGACCACAGGGCTGTGAAGGACCTCAGGAACTCATCTTGTCTGTTCCTGGACCATCCAGCAGGATCTGCTACATTTAGGTTGTTCCCAATGTACACATCTTGAGCCTGTGCTTGAAGGTTTTCCCTGAGAGAGACACCACAGTGTCCTTGGAAAAGCTATTCTGCTGGTCCACCTTTCTTACTCTTGGAAAATTTTCTAAAAATGTTTAACCTGAATGTCATGTGCTGCAATATAAACCTTCTCAAACATAGAGAAGGTTTAGGCTGGTGATGATTAGGATTAGAAGAGCAAACCTGTTTAAAAAATAGGCAGTGCTTATGCACTGCAACCTCATTAGACCATTGTGGAATATTTCAAGCTGTGGCTTAGTGCACAATAAATGACAGGTTGCCCACAGCTGAGTATTCATAAATATATGATTGCTGAATTTTGTTAGGTGATCTGATTATAAACTAATCAAAATAAACTCAAATGCCAATGAGAATCAGAGGAACAGCAATAGGTGAAGCAACCCTAGTGGCCTAATCACTGAAAACAGAGCACCCTAAATTAGTTACTCCAAAGCCAAGGTGGAGTAGCTGAGGAGACCACTGTCCATGGGGTGAAACCCTGTGAGATGGGTCAAGGAGAAGATCTCTCTCCCAGTCATGCCATGCAAGCTAAGGGGTGGTTGCCCACAGGGATGCAGAACTTATCGTGAGATGTGGGGGAAGAGAATTTGGGAATTATACAAAACTTACTATGAGATCTTTTAAGGGGATTGTGGAAATGTGCAAGACTTCCCATGGGATATTTAGAGGCAGGACCAAAGGTGGGGAAAGGAAAGGATCTGCATTAATAAGGGAGGGACAAAAGTGAAAAGAGAAAAGAGCATAAAAAGCATAAAATCGTGTAAACAGGCTGCAGGTCAATTCACTTCTCTGCCTGAGCCCTGTGCTTGGCCGCAGCAGTCTATCATATTTTCTCATTTAATCCTATGTCTGTCTTCTGTGTGGGTGCACACCCTTTTCTTTGTGTGCAAGTGTGTGTGAATGCCAGTGATTTTCGACTCAGAGCAGCCAATGGGTAGGATGAGAGGTCTGAGTGCCAGCAAGTGGAGAGGGACCACAAGCCTTGGGGACTCAGGGGCTCAGGGCCAGCACCCAGGAGGGAGCAGGGGGTGGAGGTACCAGCACCTGCCCAAACCAAGTGTCTACAAACAGCTGCCGGAGGGACCCACATGTTGTGTGTCTGTGCATCTGTGTGTCTGTGTGTGTGTGTATATGCAGTTAGCAGAATTCAGTCTGCTGGAGAGGAGGAGCAGGATGGAGCCATCCATGCTGCACAGGGCTGCGTGGGTACTCCTAAGGACGTCTCCCTCTCACTATGCAGATTTGTGTGGTGGGCCATATACGTACCATGTGTGTGCATGTGTATGTGCGTGTGCGTGTGTGTGTGTGTATGTACAGTCTCAGCCTTGACTGTATAACCTAACAGCTGGGACAGAAGAAATGCCTTAGGTCCTAAGGCTCACCAAATTTGGCTACCCCTAAAAAGTCTGCCCATCAAGATCAGCATAGATGTGCCATACGTGCTTTTCAATGCCCAGATTTACATGTATCTACCAAAAAAATGCATGTATATCAAGCTAACCATTGGCTGGATACATAAACTAAAAACATCTTTCGTTATTTTTCAGCAGTTTTAGCCTATGTGAAAGTATTGAGAATCAGAAAATAGAATCTTTAACAACACTAAACAAAAAATTAATCTAATAGCTTTGTGTCACAGTATATAAGTCCAGGAAATGAAATCAGCCAGGGACAGATAGATATCCAAAAGCATATGCAGTTATCCTCCAGCTGTCTGTCATCCCCTAAGTCCCAGATTTATTCTTATTAGTTATTTGCCTAAATTCGTCATTGATGGATGCCATGCACTTGTCATTTGAAAAAGCCGACAGCCTTGAAAATGTGTACATTGAGAGTTTCCAGAGCAGAGGAATGGCTAAACTGCTCCAAAGGATAAAAGTCCTCTGAGAAAATTACATAAAGCCTCAGGAACAGATAAAAAAGTAAGAAAACTGGGTAGGGTACAACCAATTCTAGAAGAGTTATTGTGGGTTTTCTTTTTATCATCATATCAGAATTTGTTGCTATCTAGTGTCCACTTTAAGAGGTATACATTTGTCAATAAGTTTAGGGAGAAGACTACGAGAGGTGTGGGTGAATGTAATGTATTTGTCAAAACAAGACAATTACTTCACAAGAAATATCTAGATATCTCAGCCTCAGGAGAGCAGAGGCTTTAGAAAGTACAGAGGAAGCTGTTAATGGTAAAATCAGCTGCTGAACTTCAGCTCTTACCTGAGATATGTGTGTGGGTGCTCACACGTGTGCGTGGGGGTGTCTTACAAATGCTGCTAATCCTTGGGCTTCTCAGGACTCTCAAATCAACAAAGCATGGAGAGCTACCCTCACTTTGTTTTGTGAAAATTAAAACTACACGAAAAGAAATGAATGCATGTATGAAAACAAATCCCCAGTAACTGAAGCAAAGTAATACTGTTAATATGTTTCTAGCACAGAACTTTGAAATAGAAGTGCCTCTGAATCAAAATCATATTCTTAAAATACGCCTTCATTAACTACCAGCTGATAAAGCGTCACCTGGCTCCTGGTGTCCTGGCTGAAGTGAAGAGTCCTTCCTTTGGTCCTTTTTGGTTATATTCTTGGTCTAATACACCTGGACTTCAAGAGATTCATCTTCTTGAGGAACACTTTGAGTAATATTCTGTCTGCTTTGAAGCCAATGGCAATTTTGCAATTGCCTTCAGTGGAGCTAGGAGTACACATAAATAGGACTCAGCTAAAGCATGGGATTTGCTAATGACTGGGATAAGCATCTGAAAACTCTTTTCTTCATATGCCTTGGAAAGAACAAAACCCAGGAAACAATATTTTGACTTTCAGGTGGCCTGCATTGTCTCCCATATACCATTATAGTCTATGCTTTTTACTGAAATGCATGTAAAGAATTTATCGAGAACCTGCAAGGGAAAACGTCTATATGCACAGAAATTATTAAAATTCTTCCTTTGTCTTGACCCAATGTGAAAAAACAACATACAATACAAAGAGATGTAACTAATACAAAACACTGCACCTCTGGAGGTGATCTTTGCATTGATAGTTACTGCTTCTCTGCTCTTTCATATTAGTTTTGTTGGACTTCAAACTGGCCATTGCTTACCATCACATACTGCAATCTTCAAGTATTTGTAGAACTTACTATTAAAAAGGCAACATTAATCAATGAATCAACTAGTTTCTTCACTAGAAATAAGTCCACACAATGGCATCTGAGACTTTACTATATAGTAACCTAGGAACGATTTTGTTATCCAGGTAGTGATCAAAGTATATACATAAAAAAAATGGAAAATGTGTATGATAGATTGAGACAGTATAAAAAATGCCACAAGCCTGACACTGTGTGTGTGAATATGGAACAGAAGAATGCAGTAGCTAATGAGATAAAGCTTTGTCAGAAAGAAATCTCCGTGACTTCTCTCATATGTGTTTGTCTTCTGGCAACTGATACTGTCTGAACATTTTTTAGCTTTATACATTCTCCTACATAAGCACACATACTTGCTACTCATCCGGCAATTTCTTCTTCTCTTAGACCTATATGGGCAGAGCTCAACGATTTATATATACTTTTAACCATTTTATTTATACAAACACATACAGACACCCAAAATTATATATTCCCAGTAAGTATGAAACTACCATTAGTGTTATCTCTATGCCGTGGTGTCCCTCAATACAGAGTGAAAAGCAATTTATGCCAAACCTCGTGTTGCCTCAAAATTACCTACTGCCTACAGGGAGACTAGATAAATGTAGCATTTGCCATGATGTTTAATGTAAACTGTGATTGTCAGTGTATGTGTTTCTACACAAGTTTTCTAACACGTAGACAGGGCTGATCACATCCTGACAGAAAGGAGGTAACATTACCTCCATAATGGGCAAACAACTTGTTTATAGTGGGGTCAAGCACTTGGCCAGTCAGCCCTTCAGTTCCTTTACTATATGGCCACCACCAGATTTTTCTACCTTGCAGAGTCCAAAGATCTAACCAGTCTAAAACCAGTCAGTAATGCTTTGGGAGTAGTATTGAAACTTGACATATTGATTAAGTGCCAGATTTTAAGAACTAAATACCAAACCTATCAAAGCCCAAAGGGGAAGTGATCTGAATTTGAGTAGACCCCCAAGGAGAAAGTGAGCATACATGCTGCACTTGTCCAAAATCCCAGTTCTCCTCAGTGAAAGCAGTGCCAGCAATGAAGATCTGGTCTAACAGTTGGATCTCAGATTAAGTATCTGTTCAAGATCTTTTCAGCTCCTTACCTGGGCAAAACAGCAGAAAACCTTTTATGGCTGACCTGCAAAGTAGGATTTTCTGCCAGGTATGACCCTCTTTCATTTGTATGTAATTGTATATACAGAAGTGAGCTGTATTGTTAGTATTTGGACTGCTGTAAAAGTGTTTGGTCTTTTACCTTAGAAATTTTTGGTGTTAAGATGGCAAGACACTGCCATACTATTCACTGGGGAATAGAGATCTGTAAGCAGAGATCTGGTATACTCCCACATGACCAGCAATTTAACATAAGATCAAGTATCCCTGTGAATTAGCAGGCTGCTCCTTCATTAAACTGCACCAGCCAGCCTAGGATCTTGAAATACAAGGTACTGATTTGAAGGTGAGCATTAGCCAGAGCCCCCTGACACAGACATGCAGTGGGAGAAATTATTTGAATCTTGAAGGTTTCCTATGAGTTTGTAATATTGCAGTATGATAGAAAAGTCTGTAACTGATGTAAAAGTATGATGAGTTGCTGAAGCAAAAACCTTTCACCTACAGACAGTCTGTTAAACACCTACACTTTTCCTATAGAGTATTAGTGGACTCCTGTAGCTGTTGATTGAAGAGAAAAATGTGGAGCAATTTTTTCTTTGACAGAAAGCTTTCAACATCAGTAATTGTGAAATGTTGCTGTCCAAATCTGTAACAACTTGGCTTTGCTGGGGATGCCAAGTGCTGCAAATATCTACCTGCCTAAAAAGTAAAGGGGCAGAAATAAAAGTACTCCTTCAAGATCTTGATCCTCCCTGTGTTGCCACTCAGCCTGCCTGATACAATATGATGGTGAGCTTTAAAGTATGCTAAAGGCAGGTCCTGATTTAATTCAGAACTAAAGATCCCTTCAGGTACCGTTCTTAGATTGACAGATGTGTCTTTCTGTCATTCCTGAGGTTGTTTCTAATGTAAACCTCCTGCTGCAGTTCCCCCAATATAAGCGCTAGCTGATTAATTTTCATATGATTCTTCAGAAGAATGAGTAGGTCAGACAGTGGGAAGGCTGCTAGATGAGGAAATAAAAATTGTCTGGATATTAAGAAAAAACTTCTACATAAATGTTTGCCCTAATGCACTATTATCGTCAAAATAATGGTAAGAGTCAGGGAATTTATTAATTCTTCAATAGCAATTCTGCTCTATCCCAATGTTTAGCTTTTTAATATAAAATTATAAATACAACTTGCATTAACCCAGCAAGGTACAAGTACATTGAATAAAAACACATGAAAATGAGAGCACCCAGTGTGTAACAGAGGCTCCCAACAGATTAGCAAACATGGTGTCATACTCCTGAAAAAAGCAGATCAGAAATCAGAAGGGATCAACAATTTGTCAAAACATAGGTAAGTTGTCTCTGTGGACCATTCCAGGGCACTTGTGTAAGCCACAAAAGTAGGAAAATTTAATGCTTCACCATCAAAAACACTGGGGTTCACCTAAGGTAAACTTCCTTCCGCAGGCAGAGTTCAGAGTGCTTACCTCTTTTGTTGTATCCAAACCTGAAAGTGCAGCCCCTGACTGAGATGGCAAGAATTTGGTTCTAAAAGATACATTCGAAAAATCTGACAGCACATTCGCTGCACTCTTACTTAAAATACATACTAAATCCATGTTGACAGTTTCCTGAGACTTTGGGATTTTTTTTTTTTTTACAGGTAGACCAGCTATATTCAGTTCAGGTAATAAAGTTGTTTCCACTGAAGTTTAAGTTGGGGCATCCCATAGAGAAATAACAAAAACATCTGAAACATCAGTGAGTCCTAAAATTCTGTAAGTGACAGGATTTGCCAGTATACTTGGGAGCTATGTTCTTGATTCTGACCATCTCGATCCAACCGAGGTCACAGCACCTTGCCATGTGAAAGGACCTGCTGAACTCCACTCGGCCTTGCAAAGACACTGCGTCCTTTCAAATGTGATGCTATTTATCACCAAAAAAAAGATTCAAAGACATAAAAATCTGGGGTTCACTTGGCAGATTATTCCAGTTAAAGAAATGAGAGTTCGGCTCAAAATCTCTACAAGGTAAAATAATGATGAATACACAAATAACCTTGCACAGATATCCTACTAGCATGCGCAAGTAATGACAGACAGTCCATATTTTATGTTGTTGCTGAAAAGAAACACATATCATATTTTTCTCGCTGAAGCAAACCGCATTTCAAACAGACATTTAAGCAGCTAGATGTTTCCTTAGCAAAAATCAAACCTAGTTAACAGAACAACACAAATATTCATATGACAACCTGTCACTGTGTTACTTTTTACTAATTAATTTGCTTAGTTATCTTTTCAACAGACACAATCTAAGACCTATAATTGGTAACCATGGTCTTGATAGTCCTTCAGCAACTTCTTATAGCAACAGTGTGCTACAGCTGACAAATTACATCTGTAATGTAACACATACACTCCTAAGTACAATAATGGACATTAAAAGCATGCTCCACAACATATCTATTACATCTATTATATAAATGGCCATAATAAAGTACCACATGGGCTCACTTTCAGCTATTTGAAAAGCATTAAAAATTCATGTTATATGAACAGGAACATCCAATATTCGACTTCCGTAAGTGAATATTTAAGACGCACCATGAATTACAGTGCCAACTAGCAGGGCTTTAAAGTACTTCGGATGTTAGTAAAATCACCCTACTGTAATGGACACACAAAGTAAGTCATACATCAGCCTACTGACGTTCACTGTTATAATATGTCTGTAAAACTCAGGACTTCTGAGAGGCAATGGGTTCCAGTCTCATAACATGGGTTATGCAATATTGTACTATTTCATGTGGAATGGTCAATTTAGACTGTTTTCATATTTGATGTTACAGCCATGGAGGTTGCCTCTCCATCGATACACAATCTCTATCCTACAAGCTTTTACTTTAAAAAATTGTAACCACTCAATGAAAACAAAACCCAACCCCTTTGCAGCTATTTTTCTATCCTCAAAATCCCATTACTTTATTTGGATGAATATCTCACAGAACCTTTTTTGTTTGTTTGTTTCAAATCTGTGCTGACAAGACTTGCTGAACTACATTGTTCAATAATGCATCAATACATTATTTTGTATTTATGATGTAGCTCTTTCCTATCCCCCCATAGTGCTATGCTGAAGCTTGGAGCCAAGCACGAGTTACATTCCTGCAAAGCACCATGTGTGCTAATTGTGCTTTATATATTATTAATATGCAATGCATCCTGATACCGAGCTTCCAGGGCCCCAAGGCCTTCTGAGAGATTCAAAGAAAGAAGAGAGATCCCACTTGTCCTCAGCGTTTTCCACCTCCTTTTGTCAGCTTTCGGTTAATGCTCATTATCAGAACAGGAGGGAAACACAGCTTCGTACGGCAGTCATTCTCCCTCTTGGTCACATAGCTCTGCTTGTTGAAGTAACGTGCACATGTGCATTGCAGCATTATCTCACTTGAATTTTGCCATACGGTGTCAAGCTGTTTATGCTTCGCTGACACAGGTGCTTTCTACAGTGCTTTCTCTAGGAAGACCCTTTCCAAGAAAACCTTGTTAAGCACCTGACAGAACCAATCTTCTTTTAATTTCAAGACACTGGGACCTTTAGATGTAATTACATGTATACATAGAATGACTCACACAATTTTGCTGCTGTTCGTAACTTACATTTCATTATTTTCATTTAGCTGACAGAGAGCTGACAATTGTGGTCTTCCCCGGAGATAGTGCAGTGAATCTAATTTACAGGCTTTGCTTGTAGTTGTTTGGTAACAGACTGCCTGGCCGTGCAGTTGAGCACAGAGGTGAACCTACATATATTAGGATGAACCTAGATCAAAGTACCAGATCTTATTTTATTTTTAATTAAAAGAGCAGAAATTTAAGAGAGTGTGGCAAACTGTATAGGCATGAGAGCCCATCTGGACATGTTTGACAGGGCTCCTGTCGTGTTGACGACTTTCTACAGCTCAGTGGTGTCTGACAAATTTAAAAACTATTTTCTGGGCATATTGAAAGAAAATTGAAAGGGTCCAACCATGAAGCAGTCCCTGACTGCTGCTCAGCACTGCATCTTCTCTGCTGCTACTCTGAATGCAAACAGGCCTGTGGGCTGCTCTCCTACAGCTGGCATGTGGGGACGGCTATAGAAATGAGCACGCTACCTGCTCCTTGTTAAGGGAGAGAGGAGAATCATAAAAGCTGCTATCATCTCTCTGGTAAATACACCCCTAGCATTTAACATCTCACTTTGCTTCCCTTAAATGCATTACATTCCTTACACACGTTGCTTCCTTTAAATTCATTATACAAATGCAAAATTAAAAGGTTTGAAAAGACTAACGTATTTCTGTCAAATGGAAGCTTCAGGTTTGTGCTTTTCCATGGCTTCATTGAAGTTTACCCAAGCGAATACTCCCAGCTCAGATGTACACTCCCAAATCTCACATGGAGAGTCTTGTGCCTTTGGTACTCGGTATGGCTCAGTCAACTGCATGGCAAAGATAATACAGAAAATACCATCAAAAACTGCAGCCTCGGAGTTCTGAAAAGGAAAAGCATAAAAGTGCAAACAGCTCATCTGGTAACAGCCTCATATTATGCTCCCTCTGGAAAGTAAATACAGCCTATGGGGAATTTTCCAGGAGATCCAAATAACTGCATGGCTTAAACAAACTACAGGGGAACGAAGAGAGAGAAAGAGAGAGGGGGAGAAGTTATGGGGACCTAGAAAAATTACAGAAATGACAGTGTCAAAGCATCCACTTCATTTTGAAGTCAGTCTGATCCTCTTCGATTAAGATGACTGGTGATCAGAAGATATTTAAGACCATTTTGTTTATTTTCTGGACCTTCTGCATGTAAGTACTATGATCTTTTAAGAGCTGTAGAAGATATTTTGAGCAGAGGTTATAAAAGTACTGATATGCAGTTCTTGAAAGTAAAAGAAAATTTTACTGAAGATCAAGGGATTCTTACAAAATACAGGTGCATGCTATTTCCCTGTTGCATTCAGTTTTATATAATTAATACTGTACTAGAAATGAATAGTGTTGTAAATTGATTAAAAAACAATAATTTAAAAGACCTGACATAATATACGAGGAATTACTATATCGACTATGTGTTCCCTGTTCCTTCAGTCCATTTAATCCATTACTTCTTAATTAGCATTGTGCGTGTCTACATTAATGTGATAGCTTGAAGCAGGAGCGCACTTCTGAATCAAATCTCCTGCCATTCCAATTTACCCCATTTTGGTTCACATCTCAGAGTGACCTGAGAGCACACAAACTCCATTTCTTTGTATAAGCCTAAACGAAAAGCTGGACTTCACAAGCTCACCTGATGTACTCCAACCATGAGTGGGTAATCAGTCTACAGGACCAGAAGAGCATTAGCCCAAATGCATATGCCAGGGCTGCCGGCTCCTCGGCACCGACTGTCTCCCCCTGCGAAACTGCCTGCTAACATGGGCGTAGCGTAGAAAAAGTCATGTTCTCTTTCATTCTTGCTAACCATCTTGTTCTACTTGCAGCCTGACTAACAATGTAGCAAATCTGAAATGTAAAAGGCTTCCTAACCCTTGTTAGAATTCCTAATTGCTGTTAAACATTTTGTTAACAATGTAACCAAGTTCTGGGAATTTTCCTGACACCTTACCGATAAACCCTTGGAGGAACATTTCCTGAAATAGCTCCATATAATTTTTATAATGATAAAATGTCGTGGTTTAACCCCAGCCAACAACTAAGACCCACACAGCCGCTCGCTGACCAGCACATAAAATAATCAAATAAGTTTTCAAATGTGTGACTATCAGAAACCATCAAATGGTTTACTTATTGCTTCACTGTGAATATGTTGTAAACTCCCTTTTCCCTGATCAGAGATAGAGCTGAGGAAGACACAGATCAAACCCAGTATTTCTTAGAACACCTTTTGTTAATTGAGTTGCAATGAAGCTGCTGTTAACAGCAGTAACTATTTGGACAGTAAAGTCACTGGTTCCCTCACACAGGTCCAACAGGTGCTCACTCACAGTCATGCAGTGGGAGGAACAGCTGGAAGGACAATGCCAGATATTCACTCAGAAGTGGACAACTGCACTGGCACAGGAGTGGCCTCTAGGTAGTGTTGGGCAAGTCCCTCACAGGGTCCCTGGTTTCTTCTGACGCATGTATTACTCCATAGCCTCTGTCAGCACATAGCAGCCACCACTCTCTCGGACGTGGCCCGAGTTACCCAATGCCTGGTTGATGTTGGTTGGCCTTGGCCTTGTGTGGCATTGGCCAGCTCAGGGGGTGTATCAGTTCTGGTGGATTTGATGGGACCATTGACCACTTCTTGGGAGACTTTCACACACTTTTCACATGCTCAGCACATACTTTCCTCTCTTCAGTTGCTGTTTTCTGGTAATCATTTCTCCATCCACACATGTAGTTACCTACATTATGTGTTCACACATACTCACAGAGAAGGGGCTTTTATATCAATCTTGTATCTGATTTGTGTCCAACACTGAAATCTGGAAGCAAATAAAAATTATTTTCCAGCTATCTTCTCAACAAGAACAGACTTACATTCTTCTAATCTTCTAGAAAGATTTCGTGGTTCATTTTCGTATTCCATTCCACCCTCCCATAGATAATATTGTCCAAGTGAATAAAAATTTAAAATAGTTACAGTGCATCTTTTTAATGACATATTTTAAAATAAAGATCATGAACATGTTTTTTTAGCATAAATCTGAGTATGATACTTACCTTTTTTTATTCCCAAATGACAACCTGTCTGCATATTTCTCTTGTTTTGTTCCCAAAAGACAACCTATCTGATTTCTCCTCCCCAGTTCTAGTGATGTAACAAATCTTACCTATGAGAAACTACAGCATTCTTGTCTGGGCTGACATGAAGAGGGTTTTTTAGCTTTTTTTTTTTCAAAGTCTTCAAATACCCTTCACAAGTCCTATGTCCAAGCACCAGAAATTTAAATTAATCTGGAGAAAAAATGTTATTTCCCCCATTTTATAGACAAGAAATTCATAGTTAGATAAATACCATCAAAGACCAGGGTGAAAGTCTACAGCACAACCAGAAACAAAAGCCAGAATTCCAGGTTCATGGGCAAATATCTCAACAAAAGCTGCTTGCTCTCTTTGCCACAGCTGAGAATCAGAACCACAGCTGCTAAAGTCCAAAACTGGAGGAGGCCTTCATCTCTCTCACAGAGCAATAGTCACTTCTTCCCTGAGAGCCATTCCACCACACTGTCCTTTACAGAAATACTCAGTAGCTTCTGCCCTTCCTGCTTTGCTGTGTTAGCTCTAAATCACCATTCATATATGTCCTCATCAAACAATCTCAAATTCTTTCTAAGAGTTTTAATTTTTTAAAATTTACTTAGAGGTGGAAGATGCACAGTTTAGACTTGCAAGTAAAACCAGTTAATCAGTGCAAGTTTAGGGGAGATTTGGTTAATGAGGAGAAAGCTGCTCTTAACTATGCCTTCATCTCTTTTGTTTCTGTACCCAGCCAGGCTGCTCTGCATCTGAATAGACGGGTGATTCAGCAACATTTCAACTAGAGGTCTATCAATTATTCATACAGTTTTGGAGGCCTAAGCAGAAAGACCATTCACCACAGCTGGAAAAAAGGCAAACATCACACATGTCTTCAGAAAGGGAAAGGAGGAAGATCGGGGAACTATGGGCCAGTCGCCTGGCTCAAAACTGGAAAAATGGCAGAAAGTTTGCAGTAAAAATACTTTTTAAAATTCTGTCTTTATGGTGCTAAAATAACAATATCTAAAAAAGAAAGGGGCTAAAAACAGAACGAAGGGAAGAAATCTTGAAAAGAAATGCGATAGCAGAATAAAGCTACAGAAAAAGTAAGCTAAGGAGATCTTAATGCTAGAAAAGGAGAAAAGAAGCATGTGCAAGAGAAGAAAAAGACACAGAAGATAAAGAGGGAAGATGGTTGAATAGGAAAACAGAGGACATAACATTAATTCACTTGGCTTATGACACCCTTGGTAGAAAGGCTGCACTTGGCTCATCTTTATTCTGTAAAAAGTGTTTGCCAAAGCCCGTAATGAAGTCTGGATACATAGAAAATCTCTTGTGAGTTCTCTGGGCCTTTGCATATTTTTAAATCATTCTAAATATCACAGGAAAAAACCTGATAAAGTAACACTCTTCTGTGTCTCATTACAATGGAGTGAGAATTTATAACACCACTTTGAAAAAAAGATAAGCTTATTTTTTCCACATTGCAATCATCATATGTAGTAGTAATTTTAAAAGTGAGCACTATAATCACAAGAGATCATTACCACACCATAAGTTACCTAAAGACTAAGAAACCCAAATTAGCCTTTTACCAAAAAGGCAATAAAATAAAGCCATTTTATACAAATTTCAACCCTTTAAATTTCCAGTACCATAAAAAGAGCTGACATTTTCAGATCATGTATGAAATCATGTATCATGTTATTATTACTAAAATAACACCACTCGTTTTTTACATGTTTTACTAAAAACATACCATAATTCCTCATTAAGAGTCCTATGATCCTAACCTGAATCTGTCCATGGAACATGTTACTCAGAGAGGGTGAGAACTATTCCCACAGTCACAGGAAATTCAAGGTACCAGCTGAGAGTCTGGTAAACCTGTATGCAATATTCTGTACTACAGTTACCTTGTACATGGCAGACAAACCCCCAGGTGTCAAAGGCAGCTGTGCAATGCGCTGCACTGCTCAGGAATTCATTCTGCTTTGTACAACCTATATCCATGTATAGCTATGTAACTATCAACCAAGGGGAAGAGAAAAAACAAAGGTCAGCTCCGTGATGGCTGTCATCCATCCTGTGTGTGAGGTACCCTTCTGGGCCCACCAGGGAACAGAGATTCAAGTAAGGGGTTCAAATAATCCAGAAAGTCTCCTCAAATTCTTAGTCGCCAACTTTGCCTAAAACACTAAGTATATTTATACTGCAAAAGGAAAATAAAATAAAATTAAAATACTGAATTTTAATTACTTTTTAATAATGAACAGTTATTTTTAGAAACTGGACCACAAAGATGTCCTGATGACACTGGTGCACAAGGCTGTGCTGACACCAGCCTGCCCTGTCTGCTGTCTTGTGTTTTTTGTTCTCACCTGTCCTCAGTGCCTCTGTCCCTATGCTCTGAGTGTTATAAAATGCCAAAGCAACTATTGAAGTCATGGATCTTATGTTTTTTACTTTTCTCTAGTTATTAATAAGGTCTCTCTGTTCTAACTGAAACCTCATTTCTTGAAACTTATTGGAACCTGATCTTGTAATCTCTCCTGTTCAGTAAAAAAGCACAGCAATCCTAGTTAAAGCAATAGCTATGGGAGCTATGGGAACAGAGAGGTGGCAACATTATTTTTGAGGAACTGTTTTTCCAAATAGGAATGGCTGTTTAGAGACTGGAGGAGCACACCAGCCCATCAGCCCATGAGACTCCTCTCTGCCTCCTTTCTTCTTGTTTGATAAGGGGAGAGCGACACATTTTACCGGAGATCAGAGGCAACTGTCTGATCCTAGTGGGCTTTGGGGACCTGAGAGGTCTTGCTGAGGGACCTACCACTAGTTAAAAGCAAACAGCTCATCACATAGTGGGAAGAGATCTGAAAAGATGGAAATGAGACACCTAAATAGGAAGGAGGGATTTGGATGAGAGCAAAAGTGGTGAAGAAAGAAAAAAAGACAAAAAAGAAAAGGAGGAAAAAGCAATAAAATACAGATGGAGGGATGAAATAACCACAACCCCAATCTGTGCAGGAAAACATCATAAACTTCCTGGGCTTCAGTCTCCTTTTAAACTTCTCTGAGGATGAGCAGGCAGTTTGAGCTGACAGTAAGATGCAGAGCACCCCCTTGACATTTATGGGAAGAGTCTCAGGTGAGGGGCAGTTTTGCCCATGGATATGTCACAATCATTAATTTGCTGGCTCATACTTCAGCACATTAAGGCCAGATCCTCCTCTCTCCTTCTGCTGATGGGGATGCTTTTTCCTGGATCTTGTGTTCAGGTGAGTGGTCTTCCACTGCTGACTTTTAATACTGTTCAAGGCAAAGAGGCTGTGTGACCAGATCTCTTTATCAGCAAAAAAGTAAACACATTGTAGTGTTACTAAATTTTGTTTGGCTGCCTGAAATGAAAACTAGATTAAGTGATAACAGGCTGAAATACCCTGAGACTCAAACAAATCAAAGACTACTTTAATGGGGACCATGAAAAGTCTTTTGAAAAAATTCCAACAGCAAAATACTACAGAGTTGCAAAAAGACTGTCTTGAGGGAGTTACTTAGTGGCTTTTCCCCTCCAAAAAATGTTTATACAAAAAGACACCTGCATCTTCTGATACAAAAAAAAAGTTGACAAATAAATATCTCTGCCCACAAATCTACTCAGTCCCACCAGTTCTTACAATATTTTTCTAAGTCTCATCAGTTAGTGAGAAACCATCTGGGAGAACTCCAGTGAAGACTATATAAACTATAGCATTGCCTCTTGAATGTGGCTGTGGGAGCTCCCTACTTGCAGGCTGAATGGAAGGACATGTCCAGAAAGCAAAGTTCCTTCTTGGGTAATGAGATCCACATCAGACAGCTTCTGCCACTGAATTACGTACACTCCACAGAGTTTTCAAGAGAGCTTTTAGAAAAGTTGAGTGAATAGACATTTTCTCTCTCTTAGAGAAAACACTTCAAGGTAAGAAGACTAACGGATGCTAGTTCTGTGCATGAAGCAATGCTGTCTGCCAGTCCCTTTCTTTTGGTGACACACTTACACCCACAAACATCCCTGCTTGCTGCGAGCTCCCTCACGAGGGCCTCTTCTCTCAATACTGTTACAAAAAATAGCATCGGAGGGATGCTCCGTGCTACATTAAACACCACCCTTACAAAGCACTATAGATGCGTGCATCTCTGCCTTGCATTGTGCAATAGCCCCTTTCAGATGAGGGCCAGAAACAGATGCGTCCACCCTCTCCACCCATCACCACCGCTTTGGGAGCTGCTGCTCCGTTCCTTCCCAAAGCCTGTTGTGGTTCTGCTCATGATCGCTAATGCAGCAGCTGTTTCTGGATTGCCGGCCTTCTGTTGCTTCTGTTGCTGAGGTGAATATGTGATTTCTGCTTCTGAACAGAGTCAGCTCAGATTCAGTAAAGGGTACTCATCTGGTCCTCCCCCACCATCAGTATTGTTCAGTGCAGCACTGGGTTATTTGCAGGCTAGCTGGAGCAGCAGCCAAGTAGCCTGGTGCTGCCCATGCATAGTCCCCACAACCAAGAGCTTAGTGTGATCCATCTGGTGTGTGGCACTGTCATTCCTTATTTCTGATACGTCTGACATGTCTGGTCACAGTGCAGGCATTAAGAGATGCAAAGGTCTGGGTTTCCCAGATCAAACATACAGGACCCCACGTGTCCACTGCCGTGGTTGCAGTTGCAGGGTAGTGCTTACCACCTCCTTGCCCCAAGGCTGCTGTCACTGCAAAGGACATGTCACTGACCATGTGAGCAGGTAGCTCCTCACCAAGTTAGGAAGATTTAACAGATCTGCGTGAACCTGTGATGAATGATGGATGTTGCCCATTATTAGCAAGGAAAGGCAAGTGCTGCTTGGAGTATTTTGACATGTTAGAGATGAGTCATGGGAATTCCTTATTTTGCATTATCAAGAGTCCGTTCCAAATAGAGAAAGTAACTAATATAAGAAGAGCTATTTTCAGCTCCAAAGCTACCATCTGTTGAATTCTTGTCACCACCCAGAGAAGCTGGTAAGCATCTAACAACCTTGTGTTACAAGAAGGTAAAGCTGAAAAGCATCAACTTGCTTGAGTGTCAAAGCTGGAACTAAAACTCAGCTCCCAGCCCCCAACCGGTTGTTCATATTACACTTCTCTCCTAAGAGAGAAAATCTTAGAGTGGTCAAATATTAAGTTCAAGTCGTTGTTCAAACAGAACCAGATCCAGTCAGTATATCAAAGGGAGTATTACTTCTGTGGACAATTCGTTGTGCAGTCAATGAAGCTGCTCACAGAAAGTGGGTGTCCACAGCTTCTCTCTGTGAACAGACGGAAGGCTAGAGCAAATTATGTTTTCTTTAAAATGGGAAAGAGAAACTGTCAGACGATTTTCCAACTTCAGTATTGTTAGCTGTTGCTAAATTAACAAAACATCCAGTACGTGACCAAATTATCAAATGGCTTAAATACAATTATAGTGCATTTTAAATATCAGTTCTAATTATATTTTCCTTTGACAAAGTAATTACACTTCAAGAAACCGCAATCAGAACAATTTTTCACTGCCAAATCTGAGAACAGAAGGTGAAAAAGGTGCATTTAGATGATTTTATAAATGACTAGCTTAACTTTTATATAATAAAAAACCATAATAGTAGAACAGCTTAAAAATAGACCAGAGAACTCACATTTTAATCTTATTTCAAGTCATTCGATGATTTGTAATTTAATGAGCCTTAATACAAAGCTTATATTTAGTTTTCTTTCCCTCCATTAACTTGATTTCTTGATATTTAAAGTTGCTGGACTGCCATAGAAAGACTATATATTTTTAGTCCAAAATTCACACAAGAGTAAAATTAAACACAGCCATTTCCTGTCCCATCCCAGCTCCAGCAAGATCCTCTGAACATCTGTTAGAGAAGACTGCAAAATACCCTTGCGAGGACTGAGAGGCTATTTGCTTTGTGAGAATATTGGGTTAAGGGCTGTTGAGCTAAAAGACTGGGACAAGAGACAGGAAGAGAAGCAATAAATTAAAAACCCAGACACAGAACCCTGAAGGAGCAGGAGAAAATAGAGACTATACCAAAGACCAGAGCTCTCACATTGATTATTGATGGCAGCTTGCAGGAACCACTCAAAGCTTTGAGAAGCTTCAACCAGAACTTTGTAACTGATAAGGAAGAGGAAGCAAGATTACCATGGGTCTTAAGGGCATGAGCAAACGTATTAGGGGATATTTGAGGGAAACTGTGGGAATGTGACAAACTTACTGGATGCTTAAGGGAAGGGGAAAGACAGGCATCACAGTAGATCAGGGAGGACCAATAATGGGAAAAAGGAGAGGAGGGCAGATAAAAGTGGCCAAGTCCTGTGCCTGACCACTGCAGTCTGTTGTTGTTACACTCCATTCCTAAATATTACCCTGGCTGAGAGTGCTCTCCAGTCCATGCAAATCTACTCTAGAGGACTTCAAGAGAGAGTAGTTGGTGAGTGGAAGAGGTCTGGGGAGCAGATACCAGGACTCTGAGAGTTGGCTAACCTACGGTTAGCCAGAGAGTTGGCTCAGACCTATGGAGGGACCATAGGTCTGAGCCAGCTACTGGGCAATCCAGGGGCCTGAGAGGTGGGGGACACCATAGGGCTAGACCTGCTACTGGAGAGACCCATTTGTGTTTGTGTGTGCATGTGCGTGTGCGGGTGTGGGATCTGCTAGCAAGGTTTGATCCCCACTAAACAGCAAGTAAGGACCATTTGTATTTCTCATGTTTATGTCAGGTGGCCACTGCAGCCTGGAAAACGACGCTGAGCCCCGAAGCCTCCCAGGCTCAGCTTCCCTCCAACAATGCTCCCTCTGGTGCACACACACACCTCTCTGGGTGTGCTGTGAATGATCAGAACCACTCCATCAAGGCAACACTGAAAGAGAAAATATCTGCTCCGTCCCTGCCACGTGGACCTGATGTTCTTCCAGCCTGAGGCAGCAAAGGATGCATGGAAAAACCCAAATTTCCACCAGGCTGACTTTGATGAATTGCTCCTTCTGGACTGACAACAGTGGGATATCATCAGCATGACTAGAGCAAGAAATGCTGTTCTTCAACTGTTTTCTCCTCTCTTCCTCACAAAGCAAAGCATGAGAGGGGTTTCTGACAGCACACAGAAGATTACAGACTTAATGATGCCTATGGGGTCTTCTGTGAGAGAAGGTTTCCTCTGAAGGCATGGACTGCCTCTCCAGGGAACCACGGTGACCTGGATGCAGTATCTTTTCAAGCCCTACCTCAGTCTCAAAAAGCACCAATAAGGTCTGAAAAAGTTTCAAGTAGCACTTGACATACCACCTTAGCTACTTACCTGCCCACGGTGCCTTTGAGAAAACCACACACCCAAGGTAGCTCACAGAAAAGCTTGGTGGAGATAGAGGTAAATAGTTCAGTCCAAGTTTATCTGCACAGCCAGACTAGTAGCAGATTGAGAGAGGGAAGATAATTAGCAATTTTGGTATGTTGGCAATATGCAATTTGAGACAAAAATATTTGCTTTGAGGCTCTGACTTATAGTTTTGGCACCATTTCTGTTCCCGTCTCCCTTTCAAATGCTAGAGACTGCCCAAGTTCTGGCTGACTGCTGTTTTATCTCCTCCCCTCCCCCCCTCCCCCCGTAATTAAAGTATGTACATGCTTTTGGAATCAGATCATTTGGTTCAAGGTCTTCCTTTTTTCCCCGTATTCAGCTAATGAGCATCACAGCCATTAAATCTGAAATTAGTTCGGTGGTTTTCAAATCCCACCCACCCTCGACTGCAAGGTTCAGGACCACTGCAAGCTCTTAGAAGCCTCTCGCATGCATCCAAGCAGCTCATACTTATTTTCTTAAGAAGAGAAGTATCCCTAGAGCAACACTGTATAGCCATTATAATTGCTACCCTGGCTCTTTTTGCTGTATTCCCCTCACCATTTTGTGACGGGAATGTCTTTCTCATCCTTTTTCATTGCTACGCATCTTTTCAGTGTCCTCCCCCAGTAACGCCAGAAGTTGGGTCAGTTGTTTCTGCGTCTCTGAAGTGTTTTGGAGGTTGGCGCTGGGACCCAAGAGGCTGTGAAAGCTGCACAGCTAAGCCTCAGGAGCGCCGCACCAATGTGCTCCTGACACGTAGGACCGGGGAGTGACAATCTGCCCGTTACAAAGAGGCTATCGGGATGTAACTGCGGAAACAGTCTCCATCATCCTTGCTGTTGTATATGTCTGGATCAGAAAGAAAGTTCTGTCTCATAAACAGCATTACAGAGAATAGTAATTACTCCTGAGACCGTGCAGGCTAACTGGACTAATCGGGCCATGTTTTGACTCACTTCTCACTGGATTCAGATCCCACTTCTCATGTGAATACTGGAATATACTGGAGTACTCCACTCATTCAGTGTCTGGTTGCAATTCATAGCCAGGTTCTGAACGTGAACAATGCCCAGAAATAATTTCTTAAAGGCCTTTTTGTAGTAGTGATTGTGATTAGAACAGAGAAAAAACCAAATTCAGGCACATCGGTATTCAGATCCAAGCAAAAAGCATTAGTGTAGTCCTAAAAGTCATTGGCCTGATTTATGGCTTGAATTATTATATTCCTCCAGGGTTTCAGTGATGACATACTTGCTGCATGCTGTCTGTTTCACACAGTTCTTGGTCTTTCTCAGTATTATGCTGTAAAAGTCAGCATTTATGCAAAAGAAAACTAAGGGAAGATTAGAAAGGCCAGAATGGTGCTAGGCCCAGCATACAAATCACGCAGCCAAAATGCCTTATGTGTTGTCGCCAGGGGCACAGCTGTCCCTTCTGCTCCCCACCCCCAGCCACAAAACATCTTTGTTTTCCCCTTGAATACCACAATGCTTCACAAAAAAGGACATGAGCACAGGCTTGAGCCTGGGGTTCACAGCAGCAGGGCTTCGGTGTTGATTATGAGCCATTCTGATGTTTTCCACTGATTACCATTCGGGTTTCTCTCCTACACATCTAAAATGATTCCTCATGTTTCTGGTGTCCTCTCTCCTAATATAAGAGAAAAGGGCATTCCCTAATACTGAAAGGCAGATAAGGAACACTTTCCCCAGGCAAAGCACGATTAGCCTGTGGCTAACTTCTTTCACAATATTCCACTATGTCAACATCTTTCCTAGATCCCCGAAATGACTATGCATTCGTACTGGTAAGGAAAATACCCAGAGGCACCATAATGCCAAGAGCTTTGGTGGGAATGTGTCTCCTCACTCTTCCTTCAAGGTACAAAACAGCTTCTCCCTCAAGGAGATAAAAAAGAAACTTTCTGTATACTCAAAATATTAAATAACTGCCAACTTTGTATTTCTGTAACACATCTGATAATTCCTGTTCCTGGAGGCAAAATACTGAGCTAGATAGATCAGTGTTTGAATAACAAAGTTATTGTTTATTAATATCATAAAAGTTGTCCACTGGCGACTAAGATAGAGCTGTACTTGACAGCAGACCACTCAGCCTTTTCATAAATGCATGCCAGCTCTTATGGCAGTCATGAATAAGACAGACAAGTGCAATACCAGCAATTTTTGTCTCATTTTTCCCTGTTTTTAACTTGTTTCCCAGTGTTTCTCTTTAAGTCCCGTTAACAATCAACAATTCAACGGTCTCACAGGTTGCCTTACTCAAAGCAAGAACTTATTTTAAACTTGACTTACCTATTCCCTCACAAACCATCTACCAGAAGCAGAAATTTTACAGCTTTAAAAATACATTAATACGAAGCTGGAGGCAAGAGTTAATGACAGTCATTTCTACCTTTCTCTAAGTACTGACTGTACATGCAGGGACACAAAGCAATTTTTGTTTCTAACAGTCTGCATCCTTCATTACAAGATGAAGAATGAGGCAAGTTTCCTTTCTTTTCCAGGAAGACAGGCTTTTAAGGACTTAACATTGCGAAGGAATCAAAGGGTAAAATAACAGTACTACCATGCTTTCCTTTACTATTTCATCCCACGTTGCGGACACACCAAATATGCAGCTGCGTTGTCATTCAAAAAGAAATATAGAAGACATTGAGGACCTTCAGCCATTACTGTCACACAATATGTGGATCAATGCCAGACTGACTCGATATGCATGTCCAACTTCAGCATTTCCCCTATGAAAAGCCCCAGATGTTAACTCTTGGCTGCTTCTGAAATCTTGAGCATAAATATTCCTTTTTTTATAAGTGAATAAGTTCTCCATTATGAGTCACTAAAAGTATTAAGGGTATTTTTATTCTATTTTATTTACTTACTTATTGACAGGTTAAAGTTGCAGACATCAACAAAAGCTATTCCACTACTGATAACATATGACAAATGAAGTCATGTGCTATGCTAAAATGGCTTTTCCTCTTTAAGGCCTGTAAAAAAATAAATGTTTATACTGTTTTTAAGATCTGACTGGCAGTTCCAAAGCTGCAGCTTCCTGATGAAACAGTGAAGTTCACAGAACGGGATAGCAACTCTCCCTACACCATGTATTTAAATAATTTAAGTATTTAAATGAACAGTCATTTAAGTCTGATCCTTTGCGTACATAGAAATTGTAATCTACCCTGCACAGTGGCCGAACTAAATGTTCATTACCGGATGCAGTTGAAGAAGCAAGGAAGGGTGATAAATCACCAGCATGGTAAGAAAAAGAACCCCTTAAGCTGAAGACACCAGCTTTCCAAGCCTACTGCATAAGGAGCGCACAGTCTAGTGTCTCCCAAGTACTTTGTTGTGCATATCCTCTAAAACTGTAACTCACTTAAGACAGGCCTTGACAAAGAACTGAAGTAGAAATCACTGTGGCAGGCAGGCACTGACACTGTCAGAGAATGTAGGGACATTTTAGACTGTAAGAGTGTTCAGTGCCTAAATCTCACCTTTCTCAACCAGCTCTGAATCCTTCGTGCTGTGGGGCTCAAGGATACCCAATAAATGAGTCCTATCTCATGCTGTGCCTTCCCCACAAGACTAACTCCAGGGAAGTTAACAGCAGGATTAACTCATTGTTTAATGAGAATTACATATGAGTCATTTTATATCTTGCTCTACACAGTTTATACTTGCCATCGCTAGAAGAGTCCCACCAAACTGGAACCTCTCTGGCCTCCTCTGCACACACCGCACAGCTGCAGAGAGGTGCTCCATGTGTACACAGGAGACATCTGACACCTCAGAGCCCATCGGACTTACTGTCCAGCTGCGGACCGACTGCACACAATGTGGGCATGGAGTTTCAGACACATCCACCTCATCATGCAGCTGAGTTGCACTGAAGCTAGTTGCTCTTAATTGCTGTACATGAGGCGGCCCAACCAAAGCAAGCAGCCTGGCAAAAGCTGTAGTTTGTATTAAGACAGAGGTACTTTTCATGGATTCACCAGCTTTGTTCTCAGCCTCAGTTCCTCTCAGTTCCTCAAGCTTGCGAGCAACTGTGGACACAGCCTATGGCTACAATTTGTAGGCTGAGAGAAGAGTTTCGCAATGGCTCAAATCCTGGAGCTGACAAGCCTGCTCTATAAATAAGAGAAGTGGCAGTTTTTCATCCTGAGCTTAAATTAGGTTTGAACTTTCTGAAAAACCTCCTGTGAGCCTGCAATATTGATCATTTACACACATTTTTACACACATATACTCCTTGTCTAACCTATCTCAAATTAACCTCCCCCTGCCCATCTAGCTTTTTTCTGTTTGGAGGAAATTTTGTGACATTCTGATTCAGACCCAGAAAAAAGGTTTAGGTACTTCATCCAAAGTTTTGTCTCCAGCTCGAATGCTCAGCTAATTATGGGGGTATCTGTCCTCCCTTGCAAGGGCTTGAACACCATAGTCCCAGGGTGCTCATGTGCCTGCTGCCATCATGTGCCCCACACCTACCGTCACACAGATATCTGCTTTCCCACCCCTCCCACCTGCTGGTCCTATGGAAATGAACCCATCAGACTCTCAGAAAGCATCAGTCAACTCAGGCTTCATTAGAAAAAAAACAAATATGAGGGGGTAACATCTCCCTTGTGCCCACCAGGCAGGCTGGTGCTTGCTGTCTTGTTCACCATTGATGTAAAAGTGCCAGATCCAAATCCTTCCTCCTCCTACACCTTACGAGAAATCTCGGTACAAATGCAGACTTCCAGCAAGAATGTCCTCATTGTTAGATTACATTTTCATTTATCCTGTTGGAATTTCTCCACTTTGTATACAATTATCCAATATCTTTTGGAGCAGAATTTTAATGTCTGCTGTCTGCGCTTCCAGCATCTTCTTGTGGTACATCTCAGGTACATACACCTACAGAACAGTCTCTGCAGAAAGTGTGTTCCCCCAGACAAGTACTGACAGTGCATTAAAATATATTTGACTGCCCTAATGGAAACTGTCAGAGGCCTTCTGATTCCTCAGTGCAGAAAAAAAGCTTTTGGCTTCTATTGACAAATTTCTGAGCATATGCAGCTTAATTTTATTTTTTGTTTTTTTTTTTTTTTTTAGGTTGAGGTATACTCTCAAGTGAAAGGATTGTCTTTCACTAGTACAGAGATCAATGAGAGCACCACCCATTATATCTTTTTTTTTTTCTCCCTCTGGCTCTATGATTTCCAGAGAAAGCAACTTACTAAGTTTTTTTTTGTCTTAACCTTAAGGTGAACTTTCTAAAAACATCAGAAAGGTATCACATTTCTTGTGTATTCTTCCGTATTCTGTTGAGAGTTTTCATATTCAAGAAAGATGTTTTAAAATTTTTCTCATCACCTATTTAGCTCCCTTTCCAGTGAACACATCCTCAAATAAAAGCAAAGATTTTATATGTTCTTAAACTAATAATGCGCATTTTATTTCCTGGTAGTATTAAAAATGCATCTGTTCCAGCTTATTTACTAGTAAATTTCTTTCATATATTCCCTTATGGAGGTTAGGTCACCTCAGCAAACATGAATTTTACCTCTTCACCTTCTACTGTTTGCGGATTTTCTTTCAGAAGTAATATCTCAGCTGCTGGCACTATATCCATATCCAGCTTGAAATTAATAAATATCCCATTTCCTTTCATGCTGGCAGTTCTTTAAGCTTTTGCTGCAATATTGACAATGATTCTTATGATATATTTTCTGAGGTAATATTGTTGCTGCTATCCCCTGAGCAGGCTGTGCATGAAAACCCTAGCAAAGCAAATCAACACAATTTAGTTCTTGCATGTTTGTTACAAATACTAGTCACTGCCTGGGGTTGAATGGTTTGATAGATGTGCTGAGTTTTTGTGGTCTCAACCTTTGAATTGAGTCTACCTTCCTGTCCTAGATCTTTTTCATGATTTTGATTCTCTGTCATACATGTAGCAGCAAAACAGTCTTCAGCGTCCATAAGGTTCAAACTGTAGTGGGTTACTCACTTTTCTGGGTAACTTGGTTTCATTTTTTTCACATTTATCTTTATTCACACCTGGAGTATGGATCAAAATATACTAGTCTTAACATTTATTAGTTGATTTATAGGCAAGTGTTTGCAGAAAAAGAACCCTTCTCATCATCCAACACAAAGACATACTCTTGCAGCTCTTATTAATGGAAGTGTAGTAAATCATCCTTGGAGGTATTCGAAAGTCAGTTGTATAGGTCCACCAGCAGCCTGATCTAACTTTAAGGGTGGTCCTGCATTGAGCAGGAGCTCAGACTAGATGGCCTCCAGAGATACCTTCCAACTTAATTATTCTATGAATACATAACATTAGCATCTTATCCTTATACTACTGATTTTATTTTTGTAACTTGCTCTCTCTCAGGACGTTTTCTTGCAGAATGAGCTGTGAATCTGGTGCTTATGAAATCAGCAGACAAATAGGGATTACCTAACCTTCATAGCAAAAGCAGAGATTGTGTAAGCTTCCCATCAGATTTTACAACTGCAGTTTGTAAATACCTTATTATTCTTTTTTCCTGACTAGGGAAGGCCTGCTGTACTAACTGTGTGGTAGATCAGTGCTCTGAACATACAATACCCTAAGCCCTACATGTTGCTTGCAATCCTTGCTCTTTAGGTGGCAAATCACTCAATAAAATCCAAGGGTGTAAAGAGAGGTACATGTGCTGTTGAGGAATATTTCCTCCTGAAGCCTGTGTGTTTCTCTGTAGCCACCCCTGGATGCAGGAGCTCCCAGTCTGCACACTCCTGCTGTCCATAGAGTCCTGCTCAGCCAAACCAGCCAGCACCTTTCCTTCAGCAGCGCTCTCCTCCCACCCCCTTCCCACTGAGGCTTTCTGACTCTGCTTGCCAGTGTTTTGGGATGTTCGTGACTTTCCTAGCAGAAGACTTTTCCAAAAGGGAGGGAAGTATGAGGACTTCTCTGAGTGACACAGACCAAGGTGCAGCTGGTGACAATAGAGCCACACATTGCTCACTCATTGATGGAAAAGGCTATGGCAAAGTCTAGTTAGAAAACAACCACCAAATGCAACCACAGCAGCGTCTGTCATACCAACACATCACAGCACCTAACACACTTCACCACCATCTTCTAGCCCTTCTTCAGCATGATTTAATTCTCCTCCACATGGAGTTCAGGGTTCTGAGTGTTTCTGATGTAGATGGATAGATGGGCACTAGGAGCTTGCCACTGCTTGGGGGATAGAGAAGACACTAAGTCTGAACTGACTGGAGCAGTATCAAATGTGGACAGACTGCAGCCATCATTCCTACTCTCCCCTGTCACCTGAAAACATCAGGTTAGTAAATATGATTTTCTGGGGTGATGAGTTTGATCCTATCAATAGATTTCAGCCATTGGAAATGTAATTTGTTTTACTTTCCAGCTTTGAAGAGGGTGATGTTAGGCAAGGAGGAATGAATGCAGTAGAGAAAATTAAAGCAGAAGGAAGCACAGAAAGGGAAACCACACAGCTGCAGAAAAGGCAACGTCACTTCACATACCTATCAGGGCAAAGACAATAAAAGTGTGACCAAATTATTTTAGGAGAGTGTTTATGCAACCAGGAAATCACCTATGTATCACCTAAGACAAAGCCTGAAAAAGCAAAGCCATAAAAGTGGAGACAATTTTGCATAATGTGGCAGTCCTCAGGCTTGGTAAGTAGAAATCTCCTACTAAAACTGATTTAAAATAAGGAGCTAACTTTGAACTGTGGAGGAAGTCCAAAAGGTAGAACCCAAGGTGCTGACAGTGTTCAGGATGGACCATTTCCTACAGCCAGTTGGCACAGGCAAAGGGATGTAGAATTATTTAAATAAGGATCAAAATTTAATCCATGAGGCATCATCACTCTGTATCTTTATGGTTTAAAAGTTTTTGGATCACAACAAATCATAACATTCATAAATTTTATTGTATTTGAAGACCTTTATTCAATCCTTATTCATCTACTGGAGCTCACTGTACAGTAAATAAACTGTCTAACTGGAGAAAGAAAATCAGATCTATTTTTGTAGGTGACTTAGGTGAGCATATATATCCTATGATTAGCAAAAAGAAAATAGCCAAAACAAGCAGTTCACGAGAAGCTTACGGACTGAAACACGCTGTTCAGACTACCTGGTAAATAAATGGCTAGAAATAACAGATGTAGCTGGAGAAATCAAGGTTGGGTTGAGAAGGACCTGCAAGCAAATACAGGGCTAAATCTGCAGTGACCCAATAACTTCACAACCTTGATACATCCTACAATCCTAGCAAAGATGACTGTGCAATATTTCTAGGTGACAGGTACCAGATATACCAAACCATTTTCTTTCTTGTGATCTACAATGGTGAAGTGACACACAATAATTAGTTACTTCAGGATTTATGTGTGATTGTGATTGTGATCCATCTTTGCAAGGAATCAAATGTTACATCAGACATTACAGGACTATGCTGTAAATCTTTTGCAAAACTGGAGCATATGTTCAGGATGTTAAGCAAGATCTGAAGTCACGTTTTTTGAAACTTTTAAAATGGCACATCATCTTCCTCCTTGTCTTTGCTATTCCCAGTGCTGCACATAAAGACAAGTTTTAACTTTGATATATTTTAGAAAGGACTGGGCAAGTCAGTATATTTGTTAAGGTGAGTTGATGAGTACATTGCTTGCATGATATACACCAGCTGACAAACTCTTTTTATGCTGCATTAACTTTTTATCTCTAATTGTTTTGCATGATCTATTTTTTTTTTAACATGCAACTGTATGCAATTGCCAAATTGCTTAAATTTATGGTTACTTATTTTGTGGACAATTAAGGATAAGCAGTACTTTGGGCCACAGGACAGTTGAGTTAAATTGTCTTACTCAAACCACCCACGGAAAATGTAACAGTTGAACCTATTGCTAATTCTACTTTTTCTCCCTCTGTTTCAGGTTTCTTTGCATCCTACTCTCACCACATACTTCATGTTTGACTTTGCTTCCTAAGTATAAGGAAAACCTTCTAGTTTTAAGGGGAGAGGGAGGGGGGGAGAGGGAGGGGGGGAGGGAGGGGGGGAGTAGCACAAGAAGAATTGCAGAAATATATTATGTAAAATCCCAAGGGATTACTTCAATCACAAGTAATTTCTTCAATCATTTTAATCAAGCAACAAGAACTCACATTGAGATAACTCTCCACATTTTTTAATAATTGTCCCTCCTGAACTGATATTAGTCCCCAGATCAGTTCTTTTTTAGGAAAGAACCTTGTAACCTCTTACTTCTTCTTGGCAAACAGTGTGAAATATGTTAATTCCTGTTGACGATTCTGTTCAATAAACATAAAACCAATGATGTCAGAGTGTGCATATACTCACTCCAGGAAATTCCAGCCTCTCTGAGAACCAAAGGTCCAGCTAGATCTGGCAAAATGTCCAATGTCCTAGCATGAAACTTTTTCTCCAATCCAAAATTCATAAGAGCCTCAGGTTTCTCTTCATTTGCACTTGCTCTTACTAGCTTTCCATCCAAGTGATATTTTGCAGCTCTCCAAAATTTGAAGTCCTTTACTATCCTACCATCCATGGGCTTGCTGACATAGAGAATCCTGTAATTAACAGGCAAGGACAGAATTTTAAAAATATGAAAACTTTAAGGTCTACTATCCTGTGACAAAGATGCAGTTTTGTCCCAACTAATTAACACTGACACTGAGTGTGCTACACAGTAGCTAAATTGCAAGCTGTTTGGTTTGTGTTAATTGCTCTGTTGGCATTATTTATCTGTCCTGCATTAATTTAAGCAAGAACAGTTTTTGTTCTTTGGATTTCAATGAAGACTGTATTAAATATAGCTACTTCATTTCCTTTGCCACTTTTCCTTGATGTTGCAAAAAGACCAATTTGAAAAGAAAGAACACAGTAAATTTTGGCTCAGTGGGAGATGCATTCACAGTTGGATCCCTTCTTTTTATATTCCTCATAAATGCACAAGTATGTTGCCTCCTGCATTCTCCTAATGACAGAAATTTAAAGTCCTAGACAACAATCAACACTACAGGGGCAAAAGTAGTGCAGTTTTATTACCACAGAAATAAAATCAAAAGCTGGATCTGAAGCTGTACATTTTTCAACTTTTTCTTAATTTTAGTTTTTACCACTTCTGCTTATCATTCATCAAAAAAAACCAGAGTTCTCAAGTTATTACTGAGTATATCAGATCATTTTTTAATTAAGCATGAATAATAAATAGCGAGAGTGGTGCTTTTCTTAGTGAACACGGTATCCATATGAGTAGCATCTTGACAGAGGACCCTGAACCCCAGGTAGGTTAAATAATTTCCTCAACCCCCCACATGGAGTAAGTGGCAAAAAAAGGGCATGGGTGACATTACCAGGCTGTTCTGCAGAACAGGATTCAATTTGGAGAAAGATTGTGAGCACTAGAGAAATCTGCACAGACAGAATGCAAACACACTTCACAACTCCCACCGGCTGCAGTAAATTTTCTGACATTTTATGAGATGACATTGAGTGTCCAGTTAACACATTCACCTCTAGTGGGGCAAAATTAAGATAAGACATAAAATCCACATCCAAATTAACAAGCCCCCAGTCTGTTCAGCCATTTCTAGTTGAAGGAGAGGAAGAGACAGCACTAAGATTATGATTTTGGAGCAGGCTTGTTTCAAAGATCAGGACAGGGTGGTGGTGTCCAAATGGGATGAAATAGCTGCCTTAGGGATTTAGTGAGGAAACCAGTGAAGAAAAAGATCATGTGCCCCTTTTGTTTCTCTTTTTTAATGAAAATAAGTAATATGAGATTAAAATTTGAAGAAGAAAAGGGGTTTATGTTTGCCATATTAAAGACCATAGTAGTAAATACAGATGAGGATAAAGGATTTTTTTAAGGAATTAAGAAAGTGGTGGATGCACTCAAAGCAACATTCTCCACTCAAACTCCCCTTGATTTAAACATTGCTACAAGAATCACTAATGCACTGTGGAGATAACAGATGTCCCTCAACTGAAGAAAATTGAAAAGGGAGATCATCACAGAAATACAGCCTCAGCACAGAGAGATATCATTATTTTCAGACTCTAGCAACCTCTGCTCAAAAGAAATATAGCCAGAATCAGATCTAATTTACACTAGTGAAAATCCATGTTGAAGCCAATAAGTTATTTTAACTAATTATTCTGAATGGGGTTTAGAATTCATTCCAGAGCCTATAATTTTTCCTCATGCTTGAAAAAGTGTAGTATAATGGAATTAGATATCACAAGACTGAGACCTTATAATTCTCTGAAAGACTGCATAATGAAGAAATGTCTGTAAGAAAAGAAAATCCCAATTTCTAGCCTGGACTGTGATCAGCAGCTGGACATCATCACCAGCTCCGCACTCTGATGCACGGAGCCTCTCCACTGGAAGGTGTATGAATCCATGCATTCAGAAGACAGTAGTAGTTGCAAACCCTTCTTATTAAGTCTGAAAGATATCAAAATATTTGAGACTTCTTGAAAAACCAAGATTTTTTTAACATAAATCAGGGAAAAATATGTACAGCAATGCTGCTTAGGTATCGGTTTGCAGTTATTCTAGAAAGATAAACCAACATTCACATTCTCACATCTGTAAAGGAAATCCCATTATATTCCCTTATAAATGAGGGGGAAGGAAACAAGAGAGTTACATTCTTCCTCCACACACTTTTCTGCCCTCCCTAATGTTAGTGCTGAATCTGCTCAGAGTACCACACAGACCAATATATTACTATTGACAACATGTTAAGGTTTGACTTCCTGAACAAGAAAATCACTACTTCAATCTACATTATTCATAGAGAGAAACACTGTATTGTTATTGCTTTGGCTGCTTTTGTAATTTTTTACATTCCCAGCAGAAGCAGAACAGGATGTATTAGTTAGGCAGTATGAATGATTCACCATTCTTAGGTGTTATTACAAAACCTGAATTTTGACATCCCTTACTGGAGAGTTTTGTTATTATTCTTCACGGTTTTAGAGCTTTGGAGATATAAAAATAAAGGAAACACATTAGTACTTTTTGAAATTTACAGTGCTGTATATGCAATTTTTTAAAATAACTGTTAATAATATAAGACATGCAACAGATTCTGATAATGTCTTACAATCATACCTTTTGCTCTGTCCACGCTCAGGGACCTAAAGTGCTTTCAAATTGCAACAAACTCTTTATTTGCACCCACACACACCTTCATACAGGGCACTATAGAAATCTCTACAGCCATTGCAGCTCAGCAGAGCAGCTTTTCACAACTCACAGCAGCACTACATGGTAGTTATAAGCACCGAACACTGAAGAATATATCCAGTGAAGCTGCAGGGGGATTTAGGGACGCAAAATATAAAGTAAGATATTATAAACTAAACTAGGAGCAATGCCTGCAGTTAAGGTCTTTTATCAGGCTCTGGATTCAGTTGCTTATAATTTTAATTTAGCCATTGAGTTGGAGGTTTTCTGTCCCAGACACCTGTCTCGAGTTAAAGTTTCAGATCAATTTTTTTCCACTGTTCCCAGGACAAGGGCATTGCTGGTGGGGTGAGTGCAATTGGCTTCAGGTGGTCTGAGAAGTCACCACTCCAATAGGTTTCAGTTACCACCACAGCAGCCAAAGAGCTCTTGCACCATCAGCTACAGCTGGGAATGCTCACACAGGCACGATAAGGCAATAAAACCTTCAGCTTCACAGATCTGACCACAAGAGTAGTTCCACTTTATGCCATGAGCATAAGGAAAAAATATAATGCTTGGGCCATACATTAGTCTCAGTTGTTTTGTTGTTAATGCCCCTAAGCTCCAAATGAAGTGTTTGAAAATTAGCATGAGGGGGGCCACTGAGGTGTTAGAAATGACAATGTTCCTGTGAGAACCCAAAGCTTAACCAAAACTACAAGGCTTCAGGGTAAATCTCATTTGCCATAAAATTATGAAGGCCCTGGGTAAAGAGTGGAGACAATCTCAGGAGGGATCCATCTGGGGAACAAAGCGCCAAGGACTCAGGGTGTTGAGTTATGGGTTGCTCTCTGTGATCCCTGAGACAACTTCCATGCACTTCAGAGAAGAGGAAACCAGACCTCAGGGCATGAAAAATCTGTATGGGAATAGGGAAGAACAAGGAAAGTAGCTGGGGGGGGGTAGGGAAGACAATTTATTAGCGGAGTGGAACAGATGGCTGGTTTTTGAGGTAGAGCAAACAACATAGAGAAGGTCTGGAGCTAGGGGACTGGAGGCCAGGTGGGATGGCAAGGGATGGGCTGGAGGCAGGGCGGTGATGGGGGCCAGGGCAGCAGGAGTCTGCAGAGTGATGGGAGGAGGGGGCAGAGCAGGACACGCAGCACAGGACACTCCTCCAAAAGCCTGAACTAGAGACAGTTGTTCTGAATTTCTTCATTCCTTTTCTGTACTGTTTTTCCCAGCCAGGCTGGAAAAACAGAAAGTCTGTCATACCACACCATATGGGCCTATCCTGAGGGCCAGTCATCTGAAATCCATCACATAAGCGTGAGTCGAGCAAGTGACTGGGAGCTGCGTCGCATGGTTCTGCCTTGTGAGGGTCTGCTATCACCGAGGCACTCAGAATATTAATGGATTTTACAATAGTTAGAGGGCACATGAGGATGCATTTACATTGGCAGACCTTAGGAATAAGTCCATACAGTATTGTACAACTGAATTTCCGTGTCTTCAGGTTGGTTGTTTTTTTTGTTTTAGTTAGGTTAGTTGGTTAGGCGTTAAAAACCTAACACTACTGGAAAGAAAGCAAAAAAGAAATATTCAATAGTTATCTGTACATGGAATGAACAAGGGCTCCTGTGGGAGAAAGGAGCATGTAGTTCAAGACAGTAACATGCTGCATAAATCCAAAGTAGCTGAATTTTTTTTGCAAAGCAAACCTTCAATCTAGCATTTCCCAACTTTCCCAAGTTTGACATGTGCTTTAGTATTTCCTTACTGGGTAATGGAACAAGGGAATTATGCAAACTGTGGTGCACAGGCCACTGGGGTCATCTCATCACCTCTCTTACCAAAGTAGCCTGGGATATTTAACTACAGCAGGGTGAAGTTAGTTATAAGCTCATTTTCAGAGTCAGTGCACCACAGTTTTAAGCATTGCTGGGAAATGCTTCCTTTCTTCTGCAAAGTCATCACAGGGTGGGAGGAGCAGTCGCTCCTGAGACACAGGAACTGAGTGGTCTGCAAAACCAGGCGTCTCATCTCCAGCCTGGCAGGTCTAGTTTAAAAAGTGCCAATCTAAATGCTGGAGCAGACAGAGTGGCTGCTGCAAAACATGACAGGACCCAAAGAGGCTGTCTAGTGTCACAGGAGACCACAGTGCAGAAAGCTATTTTTGGAACTATTCCTTCTTGTGCAGCAAATAACTACTTTTCATTTCTTCAAGTGCTTTCATAAGCAATTTCTCACCAGCATGGGGTTTGATCTGTCAAATAATATACTATGTCTACCTATCTAGGTCCCATTTTTGTTGTTTTTCAGAGCAAAGAACTGCAGGGGATCTCCTGAGCTAGTATAAATTCTTATTTCATTATGGGACTCATTTCATTGATGGTTGAAAAGTGAAGACTACTTGGGATTTGGCATTTGGGGCATTCTTTGATATCTGTGAAGTGAAGAGGTCAGAGAAGCCACCAACCAGAAAATAACTCAATACAAAAAAAACCCAAAAAACAAGGGTTTTTTTCTCTTGAAAATTATCATTTGGACTACTTCCATACCCACAAGCAATATTGAGGAGTGCAGTCAAACACATGTGCACAGCTCCCATTGAAGTTGCTAAGAGTTTCATACGCTTAGTGAAGGGTAAATAATTTTCTGTGAGCCTCTGAATGTTTTATTTGCAAATGTGCTAGAATCTATATGACCAGTATGTGCAGACATTATCACATATTATTTCCCTTCAAATGTAAGTAGATTCAGAGAATGAAAATGGTGACAGAAGTTCAGCAACAGCAGCCTTATTTTGCATTTTTGCAACCCAAACATGACTGCTACAAAAACTGAATCGTGAACTAACGCTTTCATAAGCTATGCCCTCTTAGTATTTGAAAAATGAATTAATAAGGTATATTTGAAAATGTGGCTACTGTACATGTCCACTAATTTTCTTTTGGCTTTTTAAATCCATATTCCAGTATTAGCATCATGACCACTCAAGGCATGCTAGGAATCAGTATCATCCAATATGGGTCCTGGGTGTTGGTTTTTGGAGCACGTTCTTACCATGACAATGGTTTAATGATTGCTTAACATATAAAAAAATATCTTGAACATTTTATAGTATCATCATGCCATCTAGAGGTGGGACATCACTGAGGCTCTCACTTATCTTCGTGCCAGAGAAAAGCAACATAGTTAGAGGTACAGTGGGATGGAGGCCTTTAAAGATAGCTTTTCACTAGGGTGGAGACAGTGCTATATGGCATGGGCCCTGTGCTGGGGAGTGTATCTGGTGATTCAGGTCCCATATGGGGATAGCAGTGGGAAGTAACCCTCCTAGAAAGTGGACCATTGGGGCTTCTGCTTCTGCATAACTTCTGATCCCAACCCGATAATACTGACTTCTTTCTCACTCTTCATATCCCACACAAAGCCACTGAGCTGACCAGAAATCAGGCTGCCCAGCTGTATCTGGGTGGGAACGAGGGACACCCATCAGCCAGCCCTGAGCTGCACATACACCCCATATAGGGTTAAGGAGAGGAAAGGGAATTCTGTTCTGGGAGCCTCAGTGCCAAGACACATGACAAAAGAATGGCAAGTATGCTTGCAGCTATGGACAAACTCCATATTTCTCCATATGGAGAAACTCCATTAGTTCACTAATTTCAGTGAACTAATTCACACCTCTTCAGTTACACCCCCCCATTACAGAGAGGCCAGGAGGGATGGAAAGCTCAGCAGAATGACTCAGCTTGCCAAGCCACTCGCCATCATTTATCAGCAGTCCTGGTTAACAGGGGAGGTCCCAGTCAACTGGAGACTTGCCAATGTGATGCCCATCTACAAGAAGGGCCAGAAGGAGGATCTGGGGAACTACAGGCCTGTCAGCCTGACCTCAGTACCAGGGAAAATTATGGAGCGGTTCATCTTGAGTGCGCTCAACAGGCATGTGCAGGCCAACCAGGGGATCAGGCCCAGCCAGCATGGGTTCAGGAAAGGCAGGTCCCGCTTGACCAACCTGATCTCCTTCTACGACCAGGTGACCCACTCAGTGGATGAGGGAAAGGCTGTGGATGTTATCTACCTGGACTTTAGTAAAGCCTGTGACACTGTCTCCCACAGCATTCTCCCAGAAAAACTGGCAGCTTATGGCTTAGGCGGGTGTACTCTTCACTGGGTAAAAGAGTTGTGGTGAACGGAGTTAAATCCATTTGGCAGCCAGTCACAAGGGGTGTTCCGCAGGGCTCAGTTTTGGGGCCAGTCTTGTTTATCAATGATCTGGACGAGGGGATCGAGTGCTACCTCAGTAAGTTTGCAGACGACACCAAGTTGTGCAGGAGTGTTGATCTGCTTGAGGGTAGGAAGGCTCTACAGAGGGATATGGACAGGCTGGATCCATGAGCTGAGGCCAGTTGTATGGGATTCAACAAGGCCAAGTGCTGGGTCCTGCACTTCAGTCACAACAACCCCATGCAATGCTATAGGCTTGGGGAAGAGTGGCTGGAAAGCTGCCCAGCAGAAAAGGACCTGGGGGTGCTGGCTAACAGCCAGCTGAGCATGAGCCAGCAGTGTGCCCAGGCAGCAAGAAAGCCAACAGTATCCTGGCTTGTATCAGGAATAGTGTGGCCAGCAGGACTAGGGAAGTGATCGTGCCCCTGGTGAGGCTGCACCTCGAATACTGTGTTCAGTTTTGGGCCTCTCACTACAAGAGGGACATTGAGGTGCTGGAGTGTGTCCAGAGAAGGGCAACGAAGCTGGTGAAGGGTCTGGAGAACAAGTCTGATGAGAAGCAGCTGAGGGAACTGGGGTTGTTTAGTCTGGAGAAGCGGAGGCTGAGGGGAGACCTTATCGCTCTCTACAACTGCCTGAAAGGAGGTTGTAGTGAGGTGGGGGTCAGTCTCTTCTCCCAAGTAACAAGCAATATGATGAGAGGAAATGGCCTCAAGTTGCGCCAGGGGAGGTTTAGATTGGATATTGGGAAAAATTTCTTTACTGAAAGGGTGAGCAAGCATTGGAACAGGCTGCCCAGAGAGGTGATGGAGTCACCATCCCTGAAGGAGTTCAAAAAACGTGTAGATGTGGCACTTCGGGACATGGTTTAGTAGGCATGGAGGTGTTGGGTTGACGGTTGGACTAGATGATCTCAGAGGTCTTTTCCAACCTTTATGATTCTATGATTCTATGAAATACACAGTTTTCAAGGAACTGTCCATCTGGGACATGGAACATGGACCTTCTACATCCAAATAGTCCACCTCACCAGCTGCAGAAGTACTGCAGGTCCATTCCCTACAGTTTTGTGACTGGTACCGAGAGATGCGTGAACTCTGACTGAGCTCACTTGCAGGGCTCATATCTCCCTGTACTTACCTTTGATCTCCCCTTCACAGACTTTCACCCCAGTTAGCGCCTAAACTGATGGCAGAGACAATAACAGGGTCTTTCTCCATTACCTAGCTTCTTCCTCTCATTAAACACATGGAAACTTAATATTTCAGGCTGCTCTATCAGATTTGGTTGCAATTAGGCCAGGGGTTCCAACACTATTAGTAAAGGACAGGAAATGTTATTGCATGAGACTCATTAGGAAATGTTAGGCATTAAAAACCCCATCACTGATTCATAAAAGAAAAATAAGCACTGGACAATCTGTTGCTTTTCTACCCAGCTCCATTAGAAACTGTGCTGCATCTGGCACTCCTTATTGACCTACCTATGAAGTCCTACAGAAGAACAAACACTGCAAGGATCAATGCTGCTCAAAGCAGTAAGATGAGTCAAGTCCATTTCAAAAAGGAAAAAATAAAAGAAACAGCCAGCCTTGCATTCACCACATGCTCCCCATCTGCCTTGGCTCCTTGATTTCCCAATACTTTTCCTACTTCCCTGAAGTAACAGGTCCCTGAATGGGAATCAAGTATTTCTCACAGAATTAAAGGACTACAGGATAATTCAGGCTGGGAGGGGCCCTAGGAGGTCTTGGGTCCAACCTCCTGCTCAAGCAAGGATAAGGGTGAGATCAGAACAGCTTTCTCAGGACATTGTCTAGTCAGGTCTTGAAAAACTGCAAGGACAGAGACAGCACAACCTCTATGGCTGAACTGTTCCCCAGCAAGACTGTCCCCATGGGAAACAAGTTTCTCATTGTATTGAGTCTGGATCACCGCTGTTCAACTTACACTCTTTGTCTCTTGTCCTCCCACCATGCACCTCTGTCACGAGGCTGGCTCTGTGTTTTTATAAGCTCCTTGTCAGCACTGGGGGGACTTTGGTCCCTCCTGAAGTCATCTCTTCTCCAGGCTGAACAAGCGCAGGTCCTTCAGCCTCTCCAGCCCTGACAGCTCTGGGGCCCTCTACTGTACGTGTTCCTATTCATTGATGTCTTCTTCTATTGAGGGCCCAAAACTGGCTGTAGGAATCCAGATGTGGTCTAATGAGTTTAGCTCATTAGGAAACCTCAGCATTTGTTATAAATTTATTACATTTGTTAGCATTTTTTACAGTATTTTTTTTTTTCTCATGATTTCTGTTTAACTGAATAGCAGGACATAGATGTGTTTCATACATGTGTGCAAACTCTCTTCTCCTTAATAAGGAGAGCAAAAATAAGGAAGAAAGGAAAGGACTACTGACAAGGAGGCTGCTGTTGGAAACTGGCAAGAGAGCCATGATTATGTTTAGTTATGATTCTCAACTTCTTTTACCTTCAGGTGATTGTTGTCCTGTTTTTTAAGGATACAAGAACAGTAAATTAAATAAGGGTATTGCATAGCAAAACTACGGAGAAAACCAGAAGTATCTTTTCCCCATAGCAAAAATCTATTGCTTGGTTTACTTTATGCCTCCTATTATATATAAAACCTATGGCTGAATTTTCTTTACTGTCTACTGTTATATTCCTATATCTAAAAGTACAGAACAAGCAAACATCAGCATTGAAAAATAATACGGAAAAGAACGTCTCAGCTCAGCGCCCTTGCAAAATAGCATCAAAGGCTTTCTGGAAACAACCCTCATCACTAGAAATATATGTCAAAAGTAGTAATTAGTACTGTAATTACCCTACAGGCTTGGCATCTGTCTTATATAAGCATTTAAGCCCCAAGAAAACAGGTCAGCATGACTTCAGTTGACACTAACAAATACATGAGATTGGAAGAGCCAACCAAAACTCAGAAAAATACCATGCTAACTACATCTGCTTTCACTCGGACAGCACTACGTGGGACACTGATGTTTTCACCAAGCTCCCAACACCATCTGTGTATGTTATCCAACAATTCCTTCAATGTAAAATTCATAAGCTGCTTTGGAAGGAGGAGTTACTCCATTGCCAGCCACGTGTCTTAACAAAGAGTCATTTCCACTGTGCTTTGTGCTGCATTTGGTGTTCTTGGAGCACTAAGCATTCACCTTCACTATGGTGGGAACCAGGGTGGTTGCACGGCCATCATGGGCCCCACTGAGGAGGCTCTCTGCCCGTGCCATGGTAGACATCATGAAACACATGCTGTGGAAGCTGAAAACGGAACTGCTGAAGCTACTGCCTGCAGCTGTGGCTCAACCTCTTTGAGATGCATTGGTCTCTCCCAGCAGACAAGTGTGTTAATGGGAACCAATGACTGCAGCATCATAGTTTGCAGCCTAGCATAGTAGGGGTAGATGGACTCTGGTTTGGGTTTACCTGGAACATGGAGATCAGTCATTCCTGTGGTGGTGGGAGGGTATCTGTCAGCAGGGCAGAGCGACCATGGCCTCAGCTACCCTTCCTCGCACTGCATTCGCCACAGTGTCAGGAGGTGGGGTAGACTCTGCCTTAGCATCCATATGCCTTTTTGGTTTTCCTCTATGGGCATATATGCTTGTGTCTCTGAGCCAGCACCCAGCTAGTTTCGGCTAGCGAGGAGGATTTAAAAACTCCTTTTGCCTTTTTTTTTATCTTTAGGAAAAGAATCAGATAAAAACAGCACCAGATTTGATGTCAGAATAGATCTGCCTTCTTCTAGTCTCTGAAATTTCCAGCCTCTTAGAATTGTAAAACCAGACACTTTAGAGGAATAATAGCGATAATAATTTTATCTCTATTCATATAACTAAATATACTATTCTTATTCATAAATGTTTCTAAAATCTTGGAAATCTGCTGTAAAATATTGTAGATTGAGGCTATCTGCTTTAAAAAGAAAAGTTCAGGCTTTAATCTGGATATATTTATTTCAGAATGATTAATTTACTCCCTTTCAAGATTATCAGATGCTCTGCTCCCAATATGGAGGCGAAATTTTCCAAAACCTAGGCACAAGACTGCTGAGTTTGTTTTGTTTCCTGAAAATCAGCTGCTTCTTTTGAGGAACACTGAGAAGTCACAAGTGCTGAGACCTCAAGATTGTCAGTAAAATTTGAGAGGGTTCTGATATATTTATTTTGAGACAGATAGAGATATATATATTAAAAAAGAGGGAGAGACATTATTCATATGCATATGAATCATGATATATTTATTACGTAAATGATATATTTATTAGAATGTGAATGCATATTTCTCAAGACAATTCATGGTCCTTTTGGTTCATAACAATGGAAACTCATTTAATTTCAGTTTTTACAGGATAGGCAGTTACAGTGTTCGGTTTCCTATTTCATGAGCTAATGCTAAGCTTCCCAGCAAGTGCCTGCCTTGTGAGTTAATCTTGCACTCATTATCTACACCAGCAAAAATACACCCTTGTGACTGAAAGAAATGGCACCTTAACAGAAAATAGAAAAGAAAAGCAGCTGCCCACTGTGATGAGAGAAAACAACTTGAGCACGATATTCCTTGAGGACCTGTTTGAATTGATACATAATGACAACCACCATCAAAACAAAGATAATGTCATAGAGCTCAATAAAACAGAAATAGTGTGAGGGTGTAGCAATATTTGCAGTAATAAAACTGTGTTTCTGACAAAAGCCTAAATAAAGAACGTACTAATACAATCAAGGAAAGAATTAAGGGGACTGGATTTCCTTGTAAGCAATCCCCCGCTTTTTTGCTATAATGATGAGCAATCAGTTGAAGGAAAGAAACAATTACACTAGCCCTTACGTGGTGCAGCAATGGATTTATAAAGAATAATTTGCATTCACAGAACAAGGAAGCTAGTGAGAAACCCAGACAGAGTGTTTCCACATGTACCACTAAACTCTCGTTCCAGCGAATGTGTTAGCCTTTTATTCTTTGTGATTCATCTCCCTGTGCATGTCATTCACATTAACCATCACTCAAAGAGTCTTGTAAGCACATAGGTCCAATGGAAACACAGCCCAGAGACTCCCAGGTCTGCGACCCCTGCTCCCTGCTGTTTGTCCAGACCTGACCTGCCGTCCTGCACAGGAGGACACTGTTGTACAGTACTGACCAGAGGCAGGCTCTTCTATTTCTCACAAACCCCCAAAAAAGGCAATAACAAGGCCCTCGGTACCTACATATTTTTGCTCCAGTGACTACAGTGAATATTTACCCTGCACCACTGGCACCCCACGATACTGCTGCTGGGTGTAAAAATGTCCCCAGAACAAAGGCAGGACAGTGGCAACATCAAGTGGTGCTCAGTCCCCCTCCGGCTGCCCTCACCTTACCTCAGCTTACCTAGCTCACAAAGTTCACCTGCACTTACAAAGGTGAACCGAGACCTACGTGCTCGTCAAAACGTCATCTGTTGAGACGTGAGCTTTTGCTTTGACTCATTCCTGATTTTCTGCATACTGCCCTCCTGTTCCTCAGCTTTTATCATGAGCTCCATCCTCCAGCTCTGCTGGCAAAGGGAGAGTCAATAGCGTGTGTAAAGTTAACCGCCGGGAGCTCTCTCACCAGCTCTCAGAAAGGAATCAATATAAATACAGTGTTTGGCTTCTCCTTTTATTGCTGATACGGTAGAATATTAAAGTCCAACTTTTATTCATTGAGAGTGCTGTTCTAAACTTACTTTTGTATTATCTGTTGCTATGCATACAAGAAATATAAATTATCAGTATGAGCAGAGTAGCCCTGGAAAACACGTTGCACTTAACTGAATTTTGCATTTTTCTGGAAACACACCTTTTACTCCTTTCTCCTGTCTTATCTACATTGTAATCCTTTAATCTTTGCCAGCACAATGCTTTCTATAAGAGTTACATCCATAAAAATAAAAAACCCTCTTTGTAGAGTGACACAAGTGAAACAGTAATAGCAGAGAATGCGAAGTAATGCAAGAGCTCAAGAAATCTTGCCATATTTTCATGCCAGTAGCAGCTAAACTGATGAATTGTTACCCCTGTAATGTGTCAGGTCTATCACTTTCTGCAACCTTGACCCATGACTGAGACCCAGAAAGAAAGAGCAGCTTTGTGTGTTATGTGTGTTAAATGTGAGGTTTGAGTATTTGCATACAAAGTCAAAAGACAGAACTTTCTAGAAAGATCCCCCTCATCTCCACATTTGGCTGAGTTTTCCAAAGACCCTTTCACACTGCCTATCCTGCCTTGCAAACCTGCCCATACCTGTCCCCCTGGGAAGTGCAGAGTGCTGCCTCTTGTAAAACAAGCTCTCTACGAGCAGCACACAAAGGGCACCGAGCTTCAGATGTGTCCTGTATTCCTTGCAGTCACCAGCTAGCCACCTAACTATAACTGCTCTCTTCTGGCTTTCCCTTTCACACCAGTCCATGCTGCTGTGAATTCTTCCCCCTTTGGTCTTTGAGCATCAGTGTGAGCTCTGACCAACAGTACAGTAACATCTGAGGTTTTTATTTTCTCCACAATGGTTTATGGCCTTTCCCTTAAAAGTCCTGAGCCTGTACAGTAGCGATTTTTACCCTTCTTTTTTTCTTTTTTTTTTTCATATAGATGGAAGTGCAGGAAGAAGAGGAGGAAGCCCTTCCTATCTGTGAGCTTAAGGCCAGAGTTTGAATCTTTTCAGAATTTACCATATTTCAATTACAATTTTGCACCCTGGTCTGTGCAGATGTTCCTCCCAGCCTTACATCAAAAGCACAAGAGGGCAAGCAGTGCTAGGTTAACAGTTGGACTTGATAATCTTTTCCAACCTAAATGATTCTATGATTCTATGATTCTATTTCAAAATGAGTGTATTGATTTGTTTTCTCCCCAGGAACCTGGAGGACTAGAGGTGGACTATCAACAGTCAGATCAAGGAATGGCGATCAGTAATGATTGTGCACTATTTCCTGCTAGGAAAACCATAGCCACTTTTAAACTACCGGAGGTCCCAGAGTGATGGCTGCACGCTATGCTGACAGAAATGGGTCTCAGCCACCCAAAAGGTCTTTCAAAATATATGACTCAGTGTTGTTTCTTGCACATATGCAATTAGTGGAGAGTGAAGAGGTAGCAGGGCTGGACTGTAAAGGGCCTGGGAGCTGTATCATGACATACAGGGACTCCATAAACATGGGGTCTGATACATGTGCCCTGGGCAGGCTTAGATTTATCAGGTAAGTGTGGTCAGAAGAATCATAGAATCATAGAATGGTTTAGGTTTGAAGGGACTTTAAAGATCATCTTCTTACAACCCCCCTGCCATGGGCAGGGACACCTTCCACTACACCAGGTTGCTCAAAGCCCCATCCAGCCTGGCCTTCAACACTTCCAGGGGTGGGGCATCCACAGCTTCTCTGGGCAACCTGTTCCAGTGCCCCACCACCCTCATAGTGAAGAATTTCTTCCTAATATCTAATCTAAATCTACCCTCTTTCATTTTAAAGCCATTACCCCTTGTCCTATCACTACACGCCCTTGTAAAAAGTCCCTCTCCAGCTTTCTTGTAGGCCCCCTTTCAGGTACTGGAAGGCTGCAATAAGGTCTCCCCAGAGCCTTCTCTTCTCCAGGCTGAACAACCCCACCTCTCTCAGCCTGTCCTCATAGGAGAGGTGCTCCGGCCCTCTGATCATTTTTGTGGCCCTCCTCTGGACTCGCTCCATCAGGCCCATGTCCTTCTCATGCTGGGGGCCCCAGAGCTGAACGCAGTACTCCAGGTGGGGTCCCATGATAGCAGAGCGGAGGGGGAGAATCACCTCCCTTGACCTGCTGGTCACGCTTCCCACCTTCCATCAAACCTGTACTGCCTGCCTCGCACACGCTGTGTACACCGGCCCAAGGCTGTCCCTACCCCGACCTCTCCTCCAGGCTGGGCCACACCTGCTCCTGTGGCAGTCACATCCTCAGGGTCAACTGCTCAGAGCCTGCTGTAAAATCAGATCTGATCAGGACACCTGGGTCATCTCCTGCCAAACCTCCTGGGGTTTGCTACTTTCTGTAGGAATGTGTCCTCCCCACCGGGACGTAGCCCATCCTACGTGGTGATAATGACCAGTTCTCCTCTTGAAGCTGGTCACTGTAGGAGAAAAATAAAAAGCAGATGCTCTGTCAGTGGCTCACTGCCCTGTGTGTGGAGAAGGCATGGGGCTTTGTTTATAGAGGGAAGCCCAGGCAGGACTGACATTTTACTGACCACATCCACGGTGCTGCAGCCATGTGGCTCCTGGCTGGGCCGGGCAGGCATCGGCTCAGGGCCCCACAGCACCACAGGAACCTCTCTGTCTTCAGCAGCTTCGTGCAGGTCCTCCTTGGGGCTCCTGATTTTTTAAGGGCTAATTTCCGAACATTTATCCATACAAACCTTATGCAAAGAACTACCGTGCATTCAGAAAAGAGGCAGTTCTTACCATGGAAGGATTAAATTCCTACTTTTTTGTGTGCTAGACTGCTGAACGAGAGATATCACATGAGTAGGTGAATTGGCTGGATTTTTCATTTGATATCACATAAATAAAATTAACAAGTAGATTCTTTGTTCATTCCAAAGACATCTTTTATTTCAGATTTACTACAGTGTCACTACAGAGACAAATTTTGTTATGATGTTCTCCAGCACAAGGCTGAATAATTGAATTGTCAGCCAAGCAACTAGTTGAGATTTTAAAAAAATATTTACAACTGTCGAGCACAGAAGCATTGTAGTGGTTTCAGAACACATTTGTTCCCTCTTTAAGGCTTTCAGATCATTCAAATGGAGTCAGTCATTATTATTTTAAAGAATGTTTCTAATATGTTATTGTATTATCTCTATAGAAATTGAACATTCATCAGTCCAGGCAAGGTTGTCATGGCTAGCAACAGCTTTTGGAACCACAGATATTTATGTATTATGTATTGCTATCAATTACAGCAGAGGTATCAGCATTTTTCTTCTCAAAAGAAAACAGATACACACATGTCCTTTATTATTCTCTTCTCTTTTGATGCTTCTTCTCACATACAGGAGCTGCTACTTTTATATCTTAGCAACTGGTAGTATTAAGTATTAGAAACCACTCTGGCCTGTCTAGGCCAGAAATTAGAGCCAAATTTCCCAGACATCAGAAAATAAGGTACTGTAGCACCTTCCTTAAATCGAGAATTGCAGACAGAAATCCAAAGCCGGGTGGAGATGGGGTTTGAAAAGTTTACAAAGGGATTTGGTAAAGTACTGCTGACTGCCACAGCACACAGTGGGACACAGAGATGCAGGACACCTTCTCTAATTATATAATTATTATAAGTATTGCTAAATATCCTGTTGCAATAGCACCTCAGTGCTACCTTCACCCTCGAGGTTGTGCCTCCCCTGCATGGTGCTCCTCCATGGAGAAAGGCTGAGGAGAGAGGGAGAAAGGTAGTGTGGATGTGCCACTCTACATGCAGACCTCGGGTGAAATCAAAGGCACCCCATGCCTCCAGAGCAGCCTCGGTGCTGCTGTGCCCATATGCATGCCCAGCCACCACCCCACGTCCCCGTGCCCGGTCACGGCACCGGCAGAGCTGACAGCAGGGCCGCCCGCCTGCCCCTCACTCCCTGGGCAGCCCTGCTGGCCACAGATCACTCTTTGGAGCAGCTGGGTGTTCTCTGCAAATAGCCTTAATTAGTAACATCAGCGCTGACAATCAATAATGACAGCTCAAGTAATATCCAGCTATAACCATGCCATAAATGGAATTCAAACACTTTCATATTAGGTCAATTAAGCTGTAGGTAATAAGAGTCTCCTAAGCCATCAGAGTGGCATTTTAAATAGATTACTGAAACTTGAACGAGTCTTTATTTGATGTGGGCTTTATCTTCCGACACGGGTTTTTTTCAAATCTTTGCACTCCTTGCAAAAGCGCTGCCAAACCTGCTTACTATCAACACGAGCAGTGCTACCAAAGTCAGTAGTAGACAGAAGGCTTAAGAGCAGCGTCAAGTACAGCAGGCTGCCGGAGTGGGCAAACAGGGGAATGAACAGCAGCCTTCAAGCAAACAGTTTCAGGAGGGATAATGGAATAGCATAAGCAAATGGGAAATCATCTACATTTTAAAACCAAGTGAACAATTGGCCAACCTCCTAAAATACATATCTAGTCTTTTTTTCTAATGAATTAGTCATGAGGCTTTCTATTGAATTTTTTTCATGCCAAATCTCTGGGTTACACCTAAAGGTATTATACAATGAAATCTTTTCTATATTGATCACATTTTTTTTCTAAAAGAGCAGGGTTTATTGCTCTTGAGAAGATAAGGGATGTGGTTTCACCCCTAGACAGTGAAACTAGAATATCAGCATAATCCTTCTTAATGCTTTCTTTGCTACTTAGCTGTGTAATCGTTTCCAAAAATAACTGTGTGACTAGGGATCCAAGTGAGCTCAACAACAGCTCCAATCGATTTCAGTTGTTCACACAGCTGTATGACTTAAGAATATATCCTTTATCCTTACTTGGATTGCTAACAGAGACCCAGTAAAATCCTGTAGGATTTTATCTGTTTGTGTGAAACCGCCTCCTGAGTAATATTAACCTGCCAGTTTAAAGCTGGGATAATACAATTACCTAGAGCTAGATCTTGCAGCCCTACTTACATCTGTGAGCACATAAAAAAGCTCCGGAAGCATTGAGTAACTCACAGGGAAAAAAAATCCAACCAGTGTGATGAGGGGATACATAAATTTGTGTTTCCAAATTTACACAGCTGAAGTCAATAGGAATTTCATGGGAGCATAACTAGGCCTCGAGGCAATTTGTATCCTTGGCCAAAATTAAAAGATGAGTACTCCACCAGCACAATATTAATGTTAACATATCATATCCACGTAATTAAAATTAAAGACAATTCTTACACAGTAATTTTTAGAATATTACAAGTCACAGGTGAAAAGGAGAAGCAATTTTCACTGACAGGTTACTGATTCATGTAATTTTAACTAAACCAACGTACACCAAAGTTTTAAGTACCAGTGACACTATCACTAAGTCATCAGAGCTAACAAGTACAATTAAAACACTGGGAGCCAAAAAGTTTAGCTTTCTATTTGTCATGGAAAATGCAAATTATTTCTTCATTTAGAGTGTTTCTTGATCCTGAAATGTATATTGTGTTGGATTGCACATGTGACATCTCACAAGGCCTCTTTCTAAGAAGAAAATGAGGTCTTCTCACCGGCCATGCTGGTGAGTACCATTAGGCTCCCAGAGCAATATAAGGCCAGACAGAAAGTATATTGCTAAGTCATACCAAAATACCAGTGTGTCCTGGTTTCGGCTGGGATAGAGTTAATTTTCTTCCTAGCAGCTACTATAGTGCTGTGTTTTGGATTTTAGCATGAGAATAATGTTGGTAACACACTGATGGTTTAGTTGTTGCTAAGCAGTGCTTACACTGGTCAAGGACTGTTCAGCTTCCCCTGCTCTGCCAGGGGCACAAGAAGCTGGGAGGGGGCACAGCCAGGACAGCTGACCCCAACTGCCCAAAGGGCTATTCCATACCATATGGCATCAGGCTCAGTATAGAAACTGGGGGAGTTGGCTGGGGGGCAGCGATCGCTGCTCAGGGACGGGCTGGGCATCAGTCAGCAGGTGGTGAGCAACTTCATTGTGCATCACTTCTTTTGTACATTCTTTTAACTTTTTTTTTTTTCCTCTTCCTCTGCTGTCTTATTAAACTGTCTTTACCTCAGCCCACAAGTTTTACTTTTTTTTTTCCCAATTCTCTCCCCCATCCCACCAGGAGTGGGGAGGGTGAGTGAGCGGCTGCATGGTACTTCATTGCTAACTGGGTTTAAACCACGACACAGTGCTTAAACGCTTTCTATAATAAATTGCATAGATGATGCAAAGCAAAGGTGGCTATTATCAACACTTTGCTTCAACTATGAAAGAGATATAAAAAGATTTATTGATATTGGGTTTAACTGTTTGGCTTGATTGGTGTCAAGCGTTTGTCACACCCTGAAAACACTGGCACAAGGCTTTAAAAGCACCATGGCTGTTGGTTTAGATATTTCCATTGCTCTGAGGTGGTCTGCCTTGGTTCCTGGGAAAAGAATAGGCTTTTACAACAGTGTGCTACATTCCTTAGACCATAGCAGGCTTCCACATTGTTTTTCAGCTAAAGAAGACTAAGACCAAGGTCATCTTTCAACTGTTTCTTCAGTTTATTCACATGATTTTCAAAGTACTTCTTCCTGTTTCACCAAGTGATCCAGCAGTGATGGCTCCCTTTCAAAAAGTTTTCCAGGAAGTGGTTGATAGCGGTTATCTGCAACATGAAATGATACATTAGCAGCACAAAACCTCTGTAAGTGAAGAAAATTCTGCTGTATGGTGCATTTTTTCTTTCTTTACAGAAAATACCTCTTCTGACAGTTCTTGGTTTTCCTACCATAAATTTAACAGTGTTACTTACACCTATACAAACCTTCTCAGGATGTATTTTATAATATGTTTTTCGGTGGGCCTGCAGGACCACGTACTAGTTTCATGGACTGTCCACATTGCCTCTTTTGTATTTATACTGCATTTATGTTCACAGCGTGCTTTCTTTTGAAGACACTATTGTTTTTACTTCAGTGGCACTGCTATCTCACACACTTGCAGTTCCACTGCTGGCCTATATTTCTATATTTGCTTTCTGCCTGTTTACAGTAGAACAATAATTCTGGAGAGAGTGAGAGACCCACTCAGTCTGGCATGCTCTCTCCCAGTTTGCAATATATTTTGCATGATGTAAAGTCCCACTCCAATTAAGTATGCTTTTATGACCAATTTGAAAGATTTTCAGATAGATGACTGAGAATTTTGCTCTGTGATAGCTGGCGATATATATCTAAATATATATCATAACATAGGTTTCAGATGCCACAGTTATGATAAAATTACCAACGTACCATTCATCTCCCTTTTGTGCATCTGTTTCCAATTATTCACACACATACTTCTGAGTTTATAATGGATCATTGTAAAATTAATTATTTAATAATATATAATACAATACTTTTTTATCTCCAATTCAATCACCATCACTTAAAAGGTATGTCTCTTCTGTGTCCTATATCTGAGCACACTTCAAATAAGTATTTTTTGTGATGATCAACATTAACAACTTTTTGTGAAGATCACACATTCAACAACCATCTCCCTATTGAATTTTTGCTATTGTAACAGGATAATTTCCGCTCAGATTATTTAACTTTCCACTCTTGTTTTTCCCAATTACTGCTAAAATAGGCAGGAAGAAATCCTTTAGGGAAAAAGATCTTTCAACATTATTTCCTAGTGGCATTTGTGAAACAAGTCTGCATAATACAATTCCATATCAAGATGACATAAGCGGGCATCAGTTACATGTACACCTGAGTATAGGACTAAAATGTAATAATAAATCAGATTTTTCAAAAAAAACTGTTACGGATTTAATTTCAAACAACCACAGATTTGTCAATACAGGATAGAAATTACATTCTATAAGACCAAAACTGTAATTTTTTGTGGCCATCAGGAAGTTACAAGGTAAGTGACCACATGGCATGTAAAGGATTGGAGTATCAAGCCCTTTATCTTTTTTTAAAGAAGCATGTGTCTTGTCCTAATCATTTAAGTCCTTTTTTCCTGATAATTTTATAGTCCCAGATCTTATAAACAAAGCTCATTTTATATGAGAAACAGAACACAAAAATCTACATGGGAACTGCATATTCTTCTATTTAGTAAAAAAAATATTCAGTGTATGCAGTTCTGATGATTTGAGATGGAATTTAAGAACCTGATTAAATCCAACCTCTCTTCTTGAGAAGCTTACATTAACCATCACGGTAGAAGTAATTTAATATTTAATGGTTTTCTTCTGTTTTAGAGATGTTTTAAGAATTTCATTTTTCCTAGTGTCAGAGGAAACAGAAATAAATCCTATAAACTGGCTGTAATAAACCAGCAGGAGTTTCCACTATGCCTGCAACATTTATCTGGGACAGTTACTTTCCTTACTGGCAGATGTTTTATGATTCATGTCATTTATTACACCAGAGTTTTACTGTGTAGTGCTATCGCATGCTGCAGAAAAGGCCACAAGATGCATCTGGAGGCAAGAAATCTGCCTGAGGATTCCCTGACAGTGCTCTTAGCTCACAGCACCAGAGCAAAGGGTAAGGCTTTCACGGCAATGAGGAAAGTTTGGCAGCCTGCTTCCCCACCCAGTGCACATCCAGACAACCAGGGGATGCACAAATGTACCCTGTGTCCGGGCAACGCTCCTGCCTCCATCTCGTCTGCCCCTGCTCTCACCCAAACCCCTGAAAAGGAAGCTGCATTTAAGACAGCACAAACCCTGGGAAGCAACAGGAACTTTTGGAAACAATTAAAAAAAACAGCGCTGTACTTAACTTTGCTTTCTTTTGTGTTTGATTCAAACAATGCTTCTGGACAGGAGCCAGTGAAAAGTCAGTGTTGACAGAGGAGAATGGTTTGTGGTCCACCACAGCGTGTTCCCTCTTCCCCATTTGAAACTTGACCTTCTCCCTCCCAGGGCAGGCGCTGAGCCAGCCCGAGGCCAAACTGGGACACAAAGCTCCAGCCCGGAAGGAATGCTCTCCCATAAAGCAGGTGGTTAGAAAACCTCCTTGTGCCCTCATTTCCATGACATCTATGTTCACTCTTTTTACACATCAGTCAGATCAGGCTCCTCAGAAGAGATAAGCCACAGATCTCAGCAGGACTTAGGCATGAAAATGAAGGTACTATTATGCAAGTTCGTTTTAACATTTCCTTTCCACCTAGGAGATTTTATATTGCCATCTCGTCAGAACATGGCTTGGTTGACTGCAGTGTGCTGTACAACTGAGGAACCAGAGCTATCAATTCTTAGACAATACAAACTAATCCAGAACATAGGAATCCATCTCCTTGCCCGACTGGCAACACCATAAGTCCTCTCTTTTGGGTCTCACCTCATAAGGCTGATGAGACCCTTGGCCAAGTCTTCTTTGCTGCCTAGAAGCAGTAGCTAAGGAATGAGGCTCCACGGGGCGGAGCCCTACAGCCCAGCAAGCGTGGCATTGCCATGCCTAGTCAGAGCCCACAACCTTTGTATTAGGTCTGCAAAGCCTTGGAGTTAGGGCATGTCAGGATGGCTTCATTTGGATTGTCTTGGCTCGCCTGAAGCTTTGTTTTAGCTAGCTGAGCCGTAACAGCAATTATTTACCTGCCAGGTGAATATTACCTAATTTGTTTAAGTTTTAGCTTAGCTTTGTAGGTTGTGTATTATAATGCCTATTGTTATAATACTTTTGAGATTTCTGTATATAATAGATAGTAGAGGAGCAGTAGTTATTTTCTGTAGAGGCAGCTATGACCTAGAATAAAACTAGTGTAGAGGATTATACAAGTAACAGATTATAGTAGAGGTTTTGTAAGTGTGGAGACAGGATGAAACCAGAGGCTCCTAGGCTATAAACAAATCACTAATGATCAATTACTGGTCATTAAGCTCTTGGGAGGCCAGTAAAACTGGCTTTAGAGATAACAAAGGGAACAAAGAACAAATATTTAACATACGTAATTAAAACATGCTATATACAGTATATTTAGATATAAAGTGGAATGGTGGACCAATGAAGAAAGAGGAACGTGCAGTATGTGCTAAGAAACATATAAAAATAGCCCCAAGCAGATCCTGGAGTAAGGTGGAAGAAATCCTCAGCAACATCATACTTCTTCCAGTGAAGAACTTGGGACACTAAGAACTCACCATAACCCTCTCCCCTGCTTCTTGAGGACCAACAGAAGGGTGAGCATAACACCGGACAAAGGGGTAGAGACGAGCAAATTGGTGGGTACAAGTTTCAATTGCATCATGACTGGGAGTGAGCTATAATAATTGGAAAATTTGGAGTGTTGGTTTTATCAAAATGGGACTAATAACAACTCTTTGATTAGACTGCTAATACCTTAATTAATTCTTGGATTGATATGCAAGGTTTGGTTTTTTAGCCCACATAAATTGCATGGTGTGTTTTGTTTGGTGTATTTTGTACCCACGAAGCTTAGTTGTAATTGTGGATGCAACACAAAAACACATTAAGAAAGTTGTTATTCCTAGGAGCATATGGTCTACACGATGACAAAAAATACCAAGTGCATGAGACAGAAGTTGAAGTATGAGCTAGTACTAAACCAAGCATATTATCTACTGGAGACAGTGATTTCAAGAGAGACAGTTCTGTTGTGCCTATTGTTTGGAAGAATAAATAAAGCCTCCTTGGTTTAGAGAAGATGAACACTTTTTATTCTGACAGCTCTGTTTTCCCATTAGTAGCTTCCTATGGCATTGCCATCAGATTGTTGACAGAAATGTGGTTTTGTAAGTATTAATTTCTAGAGGGGGTGCCTCTGTCCCTTAGGCCATAATTTTTGTCACAATAGAAGCAGCTTTTCACATTGCTAAAATTAGTCTTTCAGTTCACTTTGCTAGCAGAAATATGACAAATGCTCCTGAAAATTCTTATTAAGCAAATTTCATGGAGATATTTCTTGTAACTTCCTGACATTCTTAAAAAAATGCAAAACACAGAGTACTCCTCTGAGGTATATGCACACATTTAAATAACTTCTCACAAAAATAACAGGATGTAGATGAGAATGGTCAAGATGACAATAGCTTTACTGTAATACATGCTGGTGTTTCCAGTTCCATTACTAGCATCTCATACAGTCTACCTGAACCTTCTGCCTGTTTGCTTTTTGATTTTTCTAAATAACAAAGTGGACTGGGGGGATGGAGGACAGAAGGCCCAATAGAAGTGGGTAGAAACTGTCCTTTTTTTCATATGCAGTCTCTTAGGGCTGCTGTCAGCATATTTTCAGAACACACCTGCCTGTGAAGTACTACTTGTGAAACCTGAAAGTCTGGATCTTTACTTTTTCTGGGAGACCTCTCATTCCCTCTTCATTGAGTTAGCTGTAAACACTACCTTCACAAAAAATAATCTTAATGTGGCTGGGATACCGCCCGAGAAAGAAAACAGAGAAAAGCTCACTGCTAGTAATAAGTGTACTTTAAAAAAAGTTGAAAGAACAAACAGAGAAGCTAGAAGAAAGACAAGAGGAGCTGAGAGAGCATGGTCAGTGCTGTGAGGTCACTAAGAGGGAAGTGTGAAGGGAAGAGACTTTGAGGATAGAACATCTGTTGTTCTGCCAAGATCAAAAGCAACACCTTTTGGAAGAATTATGTCATTTAGTAACAGCTCACAATAATTTCTGAAGAGCTCAAACTCATCCTTTCCAGTGGGTTAGGTGTTATTACTCTCTCTCTACAAAACTGAGGACAGGTCAGAGGGCTTCATGTTCTGAATCCAGATGAAGACAGCTGAGCACCAGCCTTTCAGCCAGCCAAGGTCCTAGCTCTGGGCTTTGAGAGAGGAGAGAGATGGTGGGATACTTACCTGGGTCTGCTCACCCTTGGATCAATCCCAGCTTTGCACTTGCTCTCCAGGTGACATCATTAGCACTGGCTAAAGCTGCTGTGTACACAACCCACTGTCCACATAGCACTGGCAAGTGCAACCTGGTTTCCTTAAAGAACTGATTTATGATCTTCCTTTCATTAATCTGAGCCACACCGCTCAAGTCCTGCTAAGTAAATGAGAGTAGTCATCCGGACAACTACCTTACCCAGTGAAACCAGCACCTTGCATTGTTCAAATAACTTCGTCTTCTGTCTTCTGCTTGATGGCCAAGCATAGCAATGATGGCTAGCGATATCATAAGCACTCAAAAGCCTTGAATAAAACTACTGAGGAGTCTCAGAGACCCGATGACACTACAGACATTCAAGTCCTCTCTGTCATTGCCAGGCTGGCACCAGAAGTCATTTACTCACTTAAGTAGCCTATTCATCTTCATGTCCCCTTCTTATTGCTCTTTGTCATAATGCAGTACAAATCATTTTTCTCTGCTCAATTGTAATATCATAAATGTATTACTGGACAAGAAGTTCTACCCTTCTTAAGGTAGCATAGCTACAAAGATATCAAAATAATTTCTCCTGGGCTAAATGTTAACTTTTATTTCTGTCTGCGTCTGCTGGATATTGCTCACATGATAATGAAGTTCCTGTTTTCGAAAGGAAAACAAAAAAGGAGGGAAACAAAAATATGTATGTCTGTATGTCTAACTAGCCTAGAAGAAAAACAATGCTTTTCAAGCTCTTCCTGTGCTGGATGATACTGAGAAATATCTGTTAAGAAGTCTGTGTCTGGAAAATTTATTTTTACAAGTTGTCAGGAAGGATTAAAGCAGGACACAAATACCATGCACATGCAGCCAGAGCTAGCTTGACAGGGGACTTAGGCCCTGCAGACCTCAGAGGAAGAGATTTAAACTAATGTGGTAGTATTCATTGGAGTAAGTGAAGAGCGTGGACACGAAGAGATAGGATGGCTCAACTGATATGTAGTAACTCCTTCAGGTGCTGTGACTTGGTCATATGGTTGAGTACTTTGGCAGTAGGCGTGATTTTGTCAGCAACTGAACTCAGCAAAAAGTCTGGCTATGCCAGTGGTGTGATTACCTAGCTGCTGGAGTGAGGTGCTCAAAATGCATTTGGGGCTTTTGTATTCTTTCTGAGTCCAGCAAACTGACTGGTTGATCCCTCTACATTTTCTGTGCTGTTATTAATAGGGTTAATATTTCTCCTTGCAGCGCACTTTTTAATTAGCTAGACGATAGCTGTAAAGACACTACATATATAGGATACAACAGTCTGGTATGGTTATGGGCAGAAGAAGCTCAAAAGCTTATTTTCTCTCTCACAAGCAATTCTAAATTTCAGAATATGGTTGCATCCCAAATGTGGGAAAAAGACAAAATGTTTTTTTCAAAAGTGAAATTTAAAAAAATAGTTTCAGTTGAAAGATCTATAATATTTTGCAGGTATATAAACATCCAGAAGAGATATTCAGCTTTCCAGAATACATCAAACACCTCTTGTTAACTTCCCCTAAATATGACAGTTCAGCTTCATGGAATGGAAGCAAGTCCAGTTAGAAGTACGAAGCAGGGGAAAAATCATCATCCCTGACTTATGGATGTTTGTAAATAAACTTTTAAGAGAAAGCACTAGAGGTACTGGAATGACTTATTGGACACACATGGCTTGTAGTCCATGAGGATCTATTCAAAGTAATCTAGACAGATTTCAGCTCAAAGGCATTACGGTCTATAAATAAATATTTCTTAAATTAGCCTTTCTTTTCCTAGCCCCATTTTGAAATTTTATTGGACATGAACACACAACCAAAAATATGGCACCCATTCCTGTGAAGTTCAAAGTATGGTGTCTCCAGTTATTGAGGACACTCTACAGAAATAAAGCACACCCAGTATGACACCATCACATTTGTGCAACATTCATACCTCCCCACATCCCACGGAAAAATACACCCTTCCAACTCCAGAAAGGACCAGTCAGAAGCTCAGAATCTAGGCTTTGCTTTGGGCCATTGACTGAAACATTTCAATGTTTTGAATTCTCTTTTTTTTTCACTGCACCAGGATGTTCTTCCCAGAATACTTCAGTTGCATGTATTCTGCTTTCCTTCTCACACAAAATCACAGTATAGTTTATCTGTGAAATGCTAGGAAGTTAAAATCCTGCATATTGCTCCATATCAGACAATAACTGTACCTAAGATGTCAGAGGATGTTTTGGCCTCCTGGTAGGCACTGTTGTCAGCAGACTATGTTCCCAGAAATTAAGTGAGCAACAATGTCACATGCTTGTTGTAATTTAAGGAAAGACTAATTAGAAACAAAGCAACAAGCTTGAATGCAGCAGGAACCCAGAGCAGCCTTCACAAATGCAGGCACAAGAGCTGTCTCTGGTCACAGGGTAGCTTCATCTGCTGAAACAGCAAGGAAGGCTGATACCAAATGGTATTATCATCTCAGAAATGGAAGTGTCACTCTGTGAAGAGATGACAAACACCACCTGAACAAAATTACCTTTATTTAGCGTACAAAATATGATATTTTAGCTGCATGTGTCTTCAATGCCTTTAATCCCCACTTAAAAGCCAAAATGGCAGGTAGCCAAAAAATAGAAAATAACACTAAAAATGGAGCAGCTCATACAGTTGCATTTTCCCATCTTCTACTGGCACTCTTATAAGTAAGAGGTCCCTCTAGGATCATCTTTACTGATCGTCTCATGTGCGTTGAAGACTAATGAGACACAATGAACATCTGAGACATCTCACACATCCATATGTGAATGTAGTTCCTTTGCAGATATTAACTTTATAGGCAGGAATCCAAGAGAGCTTTGGCCAAGCCGGGAACAGCAAATGGAAAAATGTTTCTGTCATTACTGACTTCCAGCCCTCCCATGTGTCGTTTCACTTCTGACAAGAAAAATTATTGCCCTTCTTCTCACTCTCCTCGCTTCTCACTTTCTCAGCAGATGATCAAAAAGAAGCATGTTTTGGTTATGTGGGCAGGCTGGATGAGGTTAGTGATTTATATAGGGAGAAAGAAGCTACAAATGACTGTCTCCTCCAAAAACTCACCTGTTCCCTAGCTTTGAACACCACAGCTCATCTCGGTATGTATGATTTTGGCTTGTGTTTTCACTTGCTGAGCACCTTATGAAATGCTGTTTATCTTGGTCTGCAACTTCAAGCGACTTGTGCTGCTCACCTGCTCGCATGCCCAGCATTTCCCTCACAGTCTTACAGATAAATCACTGTGCAAGAAAGAAAACTAAAGCTGTCAAAAGTTCTAGAGTTTATGCTCAGCCACAGTCTGGATATTCCCACTCTGTAGAAATTGATAGCAAACATTCACCATCAACAGCTTCAGCCTGAGCACTTGAAGAAAGTGAACCATCACACGAAATAGCATCAAGCAAAGTACAAGAAAGTTTGTTGACTTTATTTGAAAGGGAAATATGATCTAATTTGCCTCCTAAACAGCTTTTTTTTTTTAAATCAAGTTTTATAGAACAGCTTCAGGGCAAAGGAGCATGAAGTTACTCTGAATTGTTTCTAGTCAGTGATGATGCCATTGTATGGAAACCCCACAGTGAAGCGTACAAGAATCATATGTTTACCAGTTCTGGGAAAGCTGACCTCAAGCCAGCTACCCCTAAACACTAAGAACCCAGTTCTTCACTCCCAACAAACTATGCTTTGTGCAGAAATGCCATGATAGGGGGCTGAGTATATAGGACAAAGCTTATTTTTAAATCATGCTACTGTGTGCCCTGTTTTCAGGTAGAAATCCATCCTACTCTGGCATCACTGAGATTTGGGTTAACTAGTGTGCTTGATGGTGTTTTGTGATCTCTAGTGTATAAATCCTGACAGGTGTTGACTTCCATTCTGAATACCTTTGCAATTTTGGACCTCAGAATAAGCACCTAGCATGAGATCTGCTTTATTATGTCCTCCAATCTGTGAAGGCTGCATATAACAAAGAAAGGCTTTACAGTGCTATAGCCAGAACTTTTGTTTCAGATGCTAAAACTTTAAGGCACAATCCCAAGACTATACCTTCCCTGCCAAGGAAAACATAAAACCAAGTATATTTCAAACAGTGATATTACAGAGAGTGACAAATGTTTATCGCCAACATTGAGATTGCATTTATGAGTAAATTTCCATCAGCCTTTGAGGTGCCCTGCAGTGTCCCTGTGGGCATGCTGGCTCCCCTGGGGCACCAGCACTGCTTCTCCCTGGGGCAGCAATCCTAGTCGTGTGTCCTGGGACTCCGTGGTCTCAATGCGTGTTTGCTGTCTGATGGAGATTTTGCAGCACAAAGTGACAGGCTCTGTGCCTCTTTTCTTCTCTTTCCCTTCTGGGTTCTTTTAGAAGGTTGTCATCTCTTCTTCCACAATCTCTCTGAGCCTGGGGAAACAACCTCCTACAAACAACATGCAGCTTTGTAACATCACTGCTCTTTTTTTTTTTCCTAAAAAAAGGAGCACAGGCAAGTGATGATAGGAGACAACAAATGGGAAAAAAAAAAAAAAGGAAGGGTGAAGTGTGAGGGTTGAGAGCTCAAAAATGTATCACAAGGACCCCAGAGAGGGACACAGAGCAGAGGACACCACTCCCAGAAGGCTGCTGGGGGCTGTTGGGGTTGTTGGCCATCTAGGAGTGGTGGCAAGCCCCGCAGCCACAGCATCCCCTCTCTTGCGCTCCACCTTTCTGGTCACAGAAGTGGACAGAGTGGCCAGAGCCAGGAGGACATCAGCAAGCAGGTCCTGTAATTTACTGGACCTTTGGATGGGCGAGGCAAAAATGGAGAGGTGAGAGGAGGAGCAGAGCCAGAAGCTGTGAGAAATACTGGGGGAGCCAGAGCAGGGACCGCAGGGAGTTGCCACCCGCACAGGGAGGCGGAGGCGGTGCAGGAGGGGTGGCAGGGAGCTCCTGCCTCTTGGCGGCCGCGGGGGTCCGGCTTGCTTCCCCTCCCAGGTCTGGAGGAGGTCCTGAGAGAAGACCAGCAGCCCAGAGAAGTCTCCCGAAGGCAGAAAACTGCAGGAGACAGTAGAGGGTTGCAGTCACAGCAAAGCCCTTGGTGGCAATGGAGGAAAGAGCATGTCAGCACTCCCCACGTCTGCCGGCCTGCTCCGGGGAGAGTGCCTGCAGGGCCTGGAGCAGGGAGGGTTGGACCCAGCTGTGTGCGCAGACCGGTGGCCCTGCCCTTCCTCCTCCCGGGCCAGGAGGACCTGGACACCAACCCCGGACCTGTGCAACCCTGCCAGGAGCAGCCCCGCGCTCCCCTCCCGAGCTTGGCCAGGGTCACGGCGGGGTGCAGGCTGCTGCAGCAGGACCACGGAAGGGACAGGACTAACAGGCCCGTTGCCAGCGCCCTTGCCTGAAGGGCAAGGATGGAGCAGCCGTGCCTGCCCCAGCGACTGCCCTGACACCCTGGCCCGGGGCTCATTCCACACTGGGGCCAGTTTTCCTGCCTCAGCATCGCACAGCCTGTGAAGCACCAGCAGCTCCCAGGGCCCCTGAGGACGTCTATGCGGGTGCAATTCACCTGCCTCTGCATTTCTGCACAGTATTTTGATTCCTTTTTCCATTGCTTTACTGGACTGAGCAAGAGGGACTGGACAAAACCTCTCTAAAAGCATAATTCCCTGCTTAAGCTTGTGTTTGCTGAACGGTTGCCTATTGTCAAGTATGCTAAGTCAACAAAAATAAATTTGACACACACTACGGTCTTCTGGAGTCTTCTTGTCAGGGGCAGATAGTAATAGATAGTAAGGCTATCTCAGGAAAAGGAGAATAATGGTTTGGAACACAAACACACAGGAAGTACAAATAAGCACATCCTCTCACGATTCAGTTTTTTTCCTGTTTTTCTGTAAACTCTTTCACTAGATACAGCCTTCACCATGGCCACACTACATAGGATACGCCTTATTCTCTTTCTAAACACAATTGCTCAGCTGAGACTCATGTACAAGATGTCCCTGGCCTTTTCCTTATACCTTTGAATCCTGAAATTGTCTGCACGAATGCTTTGGAAGATCTTTCCCAGTAGTACTGTCAAGTTCACCACTCTCATGTTTTCAGGCTAAATTTAATCTGGCATTCATGATACAAATTGTTTTCTGAAGCATCTCAGCCTTAGTAACTATTGTTGCAATGAGAGTGATGTTCAAATATCTCTCCGGATTTGGTTCCATTGTCAAATGTTCTGGAAATCCTGCTTGCAATTTCAAGGTTATATTGAAGCTGCAAGTCACACTCCATAACTGAAAAATAATGAAAAATAACCATTGGCCAGGCTCTGTTTGGTAATTCCTTATGATTTATAATCAGTTTCAAATAGCACTGGCTTTCAGTAAATAAAAATGTATGGGTTTGTTTATTTCCATGACTAAGATTAAATCTTCTTTTTTTTTCCTCTGAGTATACCTAAGTTTTGTTAACTCATAAACTACTGTGATCATTTGTTTTTTCCATGCTGTTTAAAAGGACTCATCAACATATGCCCCGAAATCTTCCACGGATTATTTACTCTCAGGTCTGAAATGTCTAATTAATTCCTTCTATTTCTCAATTTTTTCAATAATTACATGCGAGATCATCGTGACAGCACTCTCAAGAAACTACATTAGGTACATATTTCTCTTTAAAATTCAGCACTCAAATATTGTTGGAGAACACAAATTGCTGAATATTTTCTGGTGATTTACTTGGGTTTTGTGCTAAATTTTCTTCAAGTATGTTATTATTTGTGTTACATGGCATTTACAGTGTTGTTTGTCCAGCTTTAGCCCAGAAGCACAGTTTCTTTCCACGGCTGCTCCAAGCCAGTGTTTTTCATCAGATCTAAATGTCATCTGTATAAATCTTACTAACCTGAAAGGCATGAAAAATTTATCACGTTTATCCTCAGGTGCCAAATGCCGCCTAAATAGATATCTGAGAAAACAGCGCAGCTCACAAAGGTTTCATGGAAGTTCAAAAAACCCTCCTTTTTTCTTTTTCCTAATATGAACACCCGCCAGGAACTCCATGATGTACTAGGGACAGAGAGGTATTGGTCACTGACCATATTTCCCCTTGGTAGTGTAACAGACCTGTTTTGCTCCTTCAGGTCTATCAATGGACAAACAAGGGGTTTCATCCATCTTTTCTATAACTACAAGAACTACTCTATCAGTTCCTCCAGTCATCCCAGAGCAATGAGTGTATCCAGCTCCTCCTTAAAGCACGGCCCTACAACGTGAAGGGCTCACATAGGTATGAGAATTGTTGGACAATTCAACCCTTTTCTGCATTTTTTAATATTCATGAGGTATTGATCCACTGGGAAATGGCTTCAAATTATTTCTCAGCTTTTTTTCTCATGTTCTTACACAGTATCTAAATGCTTAGATCACCTTGATGCTCTGAAGGGCAGAGCAGTTGCCCCTTTTTTCCATCTATTATGACTTTGTACATTTATTTCTCGTATATCTTCTGTAGGGTTAGCCTTCTGATTTTAAGCTCTGTGAGTCAGCTGTCTTCCTTTCCACTCCCTGTAGGTTTTAATTTACGTGTAATAACACTATTTTTGGCAGCATGCTAGTTGATGGGTCAGCTGAAAATGAATACTACACTGTTTAAACCCCAGACATGTCCACTGCCTCGGTGCTCTTTGCTCCTGTCAGACATTCTGAGCCAGGTCATTCACTTTGCCCACGCCACATGCACCTTGCTGAATCTTCCAAGCTCTTCCAAAGTGGTATCACCTTTTTCAGTTCTCGGATCTTGTCCAGTGGCTCAGGCATCACACTGGCTTGTGGTCTTTGTCACAGTGCCCAAGTGACACGGGCTGTTCCTGTCCTAAATCTCAAAGACGAGCGGATCTCTTCTCTAGAATTCAAGCTCTCAAAAATAGTTTCTTCAGTCCTAGTGCAGTCACAGATTGTTCTGAATGAAACTCCTTCTAGTCCTTTCTTTTTTTTTTTTAGAGATTACCGCTATGTTTTATGTTCTCTGTGCCTTTTCCTTCTTAGTGTGTTTTCCTAGTTAGTTTCCAGTAAGTCTCCCAAAGGCAAGCTGATGTAAAAAATACTTTTCTTTTACTTTCTTCCTCTTTACTGGCAGGCATTGCTTGCAAATCTGGAGTGCAATATTATTTGAATCCCCTTCAATTCATTCTCCAAACTTCTTATAAAATTTCAGTGCTAGTGGGACTCTCTTAGGCCCTTTCTCCTATCCGGACTATCATCCAGTCCAGTGATCTCCTGATGCGCAAGGCATCTGTTTTGAATTATATCCCATTCCAAACAGATGTGTAACATCAAGAACTTTGTAACCTCCCAGAGGCTTATCCCTTAAAGACTCATTTCTCAATACATATCCATCGTAGGCTCTGGCTCCACAGGATCACTGTAGCTGCCAAAAATGTCTACAGAATCTCAGAGATCAGGTACTTTCAACCATCCCCATGCCAAATTCCTTTCATCCTGACGTGACATTCTTACTGTCCCTACCCACAGCTGGAATGGCACAGGAGAGCTGTGACACAAAAAAAGCAGCTCTCCTTCCAGGCAAATAGTTGCTGTTGTGCTTCTACAACATTCTTGGCTTCTGCAATTCTCAGGTTAGTCTTCCAAGAGTGGGGGAACGCAGCCAAACCTTAGCTCTGGCCGATAGCCAAGGGGCAAGTCAGTGCCAGCATGACAAAAGCAACCACAGCTTCACCTCAGCTGTAAATACAAGGGCTGGGACTTTCCGTGAGACTTTGACGGGAAGTTCTTTCACCCCACACAGACAGACAAGGCTTGCAACATCCCCTCTCGCGCACCCTGGCTTCCACTAGATAAATGCCAGCGAGGCTGTTGGGGTTTCTGCACTCTGCTCCAAGCAATAGGACCTCTCTGCAGCTCCTGAGATCTCTCTCGAGGTCTCCTGAGGTCTCTTCCAGCGCAAACAGCATCTCACCGGCTGGGAAAGCACTGGCTTGCCTAGGGGGACTGCAGCAGGTTGAGTGCACAGGTGAGTTTTACACAGATGAGACACAGGTTTGTCTCACTTCTGCAGGTGGGAATGGGGACCAGAATGGCTAAACTGTCAACCTGAGAAGTTTAGGTGGGCTTGAACTTAAATTTTTAAGTCTCCTGATAGAATTTTACCCCAGCCTTTCTCCCTGCTAGACAAAAAAATACAAAGCCAGGCCACGTGTCCTGGTTTTGTACTGACATTATACAACCTATTAGTCACTAAGAGCTGATGTAAGGAAGCACTGAGACGTAGAGAAGGATTTGTATCTGTAAAGTTAGGACAAACCAGAACTTCAGATTAGTCAACTGGAATTCAGAGAGCTTACATAACAGATAACAAGTTTATTTAATCTTCCAGAGGTGTTTGCTATAGTTAAAGAAGTGGAGAAAGCTTCTGCAAATAAGGATTGGTCAGTGGGTTTTAAATTATGAAGTTAGAAAGCGGATTTTCTTTCGTAACCCAGAGCCAAAATTCTAGTTTGAATTTTAGTAGCAAGTGCAGGTACTCCAAGGGTGTTTGATTTATCCCAAATCATAAGCTATCACTAATAACAGTCAGAACTAATGATTCTTTTCACTTCTGGATTCATATGTGGATTTCATGTTTTCTCTTCCCATTCAAGCAGCATACCAATTTTAATCCTGTCTAATATTTTATAAGCAAGGGGCTTCAATGCTGCAGAAAGAAGTAGATTTTTCTTAAATATTGTCTTATACCAGCTCCACATTATTAATTCAGAGAACATTTGCAGCTGTCAGAACTGTTCCTCAGCTTTGATATAGGAAAATTTCATATCCCCTCTAAATCTGCAACACAAACTGTCACTCAGATAGAGGCCAATTTTTTCAAGACTGTTAAGACTTTATAAAAGGATGCAATTAGTGGAAGATGTAAATTCTTTTTTAGATGCGGCCTTCCTGAAGCTCCTAGATTTGTTAATAGCAATGATTTAGACTAGCATGAAGTAGTAGTGTAACTACATACCAAAATATTCCAATAGTCATTGAGAAATCAAGCATCCCTGTACTTTCTTCCTCCACATTGGAATTTTCTTACACAAACATATTAAGCACTTTTCATATTTGTACAATTTTAGGCAGATGGCACATTTTTACATTACTTCTCTTAGTTACAGGCAGAAATTATAACCCGATAAGGGGTCTACTTCGTGTTGAGAAATTATTAACAAACTGTGTTGCCTACATTAGTGTTTTATTTCAGAGCAGGAGCTCACTTGGGATCTGACTCTGCTGCTCTCCACCATGCACCGCACCATGTTTCACATCGCAGAGCAGGCTGGGGACACGCAGTCTCAGCTGCTCTTGGCTGAAACAAAACAGTCCCACCGCTAATGGCAATTAAGCTCACAGGACCAGACCAGAGCTAGTCCAAAGAGAAAATCCCAGCAATGTGCTGCCTAGCATGGGTGTTGGGTGCTCAGAACCACCTTTTCCTCCCTACAAACCCAGTCCCTCAAAAATACAGACAGCAACTGAGGCTTTCAGGGAGAGTAGTTAAAATCTGCTTATTTTAAGGTCTCCCTCACTGCTTCCCAGCCTAGTTTTATTAAAACCTGTTTGGTTTTATAATAATAATTTTTTTAATAATAATTTGGTAACTTCAAGATTTGAGCCAACTGTTTCTCCCATTCTGTTCTTAACTACAGTGCTAGCAGAGTGGAACTGCAACATTTTAAACATTTTATTTTCTGTGGGATATTTTATAGATGTTGGCATTTTGACTTCATTTTTATTCTATTTATATTTTAATGTATATTGACTTTGGTTTTTGAAAGCTCGTTTTTGGGAAGAAAAGGTAGGAACAGGTATTTGAATGTTACCTTTACAGATGCGTATTACAGTTCAAATGTGGGATTTTTTGGTCCCTGCATGCTCTAAAACAAAAAATTGGGGTGTTCTTTCCTCTTTTGACATCACTGTTTGGACCCACATATTCTCTTCTTTTTCAAAATTCCTCCAACATGTATTCCCCTTAGTGAGAGCACGGCCAATGAAACAGTCAGTGAATTCACTTACTTGATGTCGTAGATGGGACTGTGAGAAACGGGTGCACTCCCACACGTCCTCATGGAGCACTTTCTGGGCTGCCCGTGACGGCTCTCTCCGACCTGCCGCCGCGGGTTGGGCAGGGTGCTCCGGCAGGGCTGCGGTGGGTGGCAGCTCGGGTAGGCGCTTGTTATATCGGTACTTCTTGGAAACGGAGGAGTGGGAATAGCTGCCAGCAAAAACATTAATTAGAGGACTGACAAAGCTGCCTCCCAACCTCATAGTGACTACTGAGTACAGCCCTGGAGACACAATTGCAAAGGTGGCTTCAAGCTATTTTTTTTTTACTTTACTAAACTGTTGAGGTGACCCTCTCCTGGTCAGATTACCGGAGGAATGCTCTAACTTTGGTGGTAGGAGTGTGCTGGAAGCACAGGTTCAGGCTACCCAGCTCAGGACCACTCTTCTTACGCTTGGCTGAGCTGCTTTGTGTGTCGTGCTGGCAAAGTGCTTCAGATCACCCTGGTTCAGTGACAAGGCTACGTCTAAACCTCTGGGAGATGCAGATCCCATGACTTGCTTAGGAAAACATGAGGTTAAGATTAAATCAGGAGTGAGGACAGGTTCTCAGCTCTGGATGATTTCCCGCCGTGTGCTTCTCCCAAGAGGGGGAATGTGCAGAAAATCTGAATGTGCAGAAGAATTATTTCCATAAAGAGCACGATAACCCATAAAAATGAGAGTATTAATAAATTTCATTTGAATTCTATAACCTGAACTGCACCAGAGCTTCATATAACTTGGCACTTCAAAGGTGCTTAATTATAATAATCTGCTACAAACTGCTTGATCAATGGTGGAAGCGGCTCAGCCATCCACCTCAGACAAGTTACAGCACCTGAGGACTGGGATCAAAGTGTTTTACTGCTGCCTGTCACCAATCCATTAGTGATACCAACTATGTGAGCAAGTTTCTGTAGGCCTCTAGATAAACAAGCCTTAAGTGCTCAGAAATTTAGTGGAGAGGTTGATTGCCAAAGAGCAAAACACTTTCGGCATCATTAGAGCACAGGAACGTTTGACAAAGGATTTCTCTGGGGTGGTCCCATGCTACAAGGACTGTGAGAGCAGGAAATATGTAGAAAGACATGAGTACTCACAACAAGTGGGTAATTATGCAATAATCGTAATAGCATAAAATGGTAATGCAATAAAGACGATGGGTTTATTCAGAAAACCCAGTTCCTCATTTTGTATTGCATTTCCTTGCTGGAGCCGCAAGAGAGGGTCACCCTGCAGGAGGGAATTATTTTGTCCAATTAGGCAATTACAAAAGCAGCATGACACTGTTTCATACCTCCTGGCACCCTCTTCTTTCCTCTTCAGCTAAGTTTACTAAGAACACGTAAGTTTTTCATTTGTCTCTGCTCCATATCATGTCACAAATATTCACCTTTTCCTTCACTCCAATTGCATAGACGGGGCCTGGCGTGCTCCTTTCTTGCTTATTGCGTGGTCTTGACGTGCAGAACCAAGAGCATAACTTCTGCCTTGACCCCACATATTTCACAGGGGTAGGAACAAGAGATACCCAGTGGCCCTGTCTGAGATCCAGGAGCAAGCAGAAGACAGAAACGAGGGTGACTCCTCTCTGAAGGTGGCAGCCTCTGCGTAACAGGGCTCAGGCAGCAGAGATTTGAAAGAGATCTTGTGTAAGGTGTCCTATGCCCCTGTGCAGCGGACCATGGCACAGGATAATGCTGCCTGCCCTGTGCTGCACTGCGAGCAATTCAGTGCGATGCTGTGCTCCAAGAGCTGTAGCTCACAGGCAATACCCTGGCAGAGAGATTTCATTTGTACCAACACCTGGGCTAGGAGCCAAAGTAATGGCCCACTGCTGCGCCCACCCGTCCCTGCTTGCCAGGCCAGGGAATTACCAGCAGCAGCTCGGGCATCAGCAAAACCTGAGCTGAACTCAAAGGGAGCTTTGGTCCAAAACAAATAACAAACTACATCTTTCCTTTTCTCAGTATAGGATGCTGCCCTCAACAGTTCTGCAAATTTTTTATTAATCTCAGCTCTGTTTTTTCTTGTTTTAAAAGCATGTTTTTAAATTCAGGCTTCTTAGCAGTGAATTTTCAAAGCCTGTAGCTTAAGGTTGTTGCTTAAAGACTCCTGAAATCATTGGCTCAGTAAGAAGGGGAATTTCTTCCATCTTGAGAAATAACTAAGTTTTTAAAAGATTGCCTGGTAAGAATTTTCCCTTGCTGAAAAATGCGACAGTATTTAAAACTGTCTTGGTTTTTTGTAAGGAACATAATTTCTTTCTTTCTGAAAATATCAGTGTTCATTTTGTCCTGAAGGCAGGCATGTCTCTGCAGATGCCACTTGACTGCAGTCAAGTAGGAGAGGAAAATGTTCAAGTCCATGCAAAAGAAAGGAAGGAAACCAAAAGGAGCAAGTAAATATATTTAATGTACTCCACATTAAGTGAATAAGGGAGCTGATAAAGTTATCTGCTGTTAAATCACATCTCTTTAAACAGTTTTTTATAACAACATTTTAGCATATAGGCTTGTGTAAGCAGGAATACAGATTAATGAACTTTCTGTAAAATCTGCTTGGCCCCGTTCCAGATGTGTTGCAAATCCACATATATTTGTTTTGGCAAGAAAACTTCATATTCATGCTCCTTTTTCCTAAATCTTTCATGATACTCTCCCTCCCACTCCTCAGATTTCTAAGAGCGTAAGACAGCCAAGAACATCGTCACTGTGCCTCAGCAGCCACCTCGCCTGTGATTTCACCACAGGTGTTATGAAGCAACTGGGCTTTGTTTTCTTCCTGCTTGTGCCAACCTGGTCCAAAAGCAAGTTAACTGAAAATCAACAATTCCATTAGAGTAAATGGGAAGAGAATCAGGCTTATCACACGCTCCTAGAGCTCATAATAAATACGTAGCTTGAACTCTTACATTTTTGGCGCTCTGAAGGTCTGGGTTTGTTTGGTTGCTGGTGCAATGCCAGCTAATTCCAGTCTCGGTGTATCCTAGTGATGGGCTGTCAGTAAAAGCACCCCAAATAACATCCCCTGCCTCATCCTCTGCGCCTTTCAACAGACCACAACAGCATAGGGTGACAACTGAAGAGCATTTCTCACTCGTTTCCTTCTCTTTTGGTGGTACAGACATGCATGTGGGTGTGTGTGCATCATGAATTTTTTAGGATGTCCATTATTTTAGCTTGATTTCTGTAGGAAGTGAGATTTCTCTGATCATGCAGAGGTATGTGAGTATATGTATGTTTATGTGTGTCCCTCAATCATTTTTCCAGTGCTGGTTTCAAACAAATATACCAGGAGAGAGCGCCCTGTTTTCTTTATCTTGCATGAAAAAAGGCAGCTGAAGACCCCACAGAAGAGTCCTGAAAAAATGAAAGACTATACTGTGACTATATACATTTAAAAGACCTAAAAATTGGCATGAGAAGAAATGTTATAGGAGTCATCTCCTGTGATTGGAAACAGCTTCAATCAGCGCTTGTAATCAGCCAAGAAACACAAACCCCTAGGAAGCCAGGCTTCATTATTTCTAGTGTTATTTCTCTGTAAGACGGAGCTATTTGTTAATGTCTCTAAATGGCAGATAAAAGATGCTCAGAAGAATAGCTTCACAGTGAGGGGATGACTCAGCAGGAATCCAGGAGGTGCACAGTGGATCTGAAAACGTGTCTTTCAAGGTCTCAGGACATCTCCTGGGCCAGCTGGGACAAATCCGGTGCCCCCTGTGCTGTAGGCAGGTCTGTCTCTCCATCTCACCCTTGCTCACCTTCAGGTGTTTTATGAAATATTTTCATTCTCCTTGCAGTTGACTAGGCTGGATTAAAGCTTAATACCTACACACCTCAGAACAGCACAACAGCCCTGAAAAGACTGAGGAAATTACTCAAGTTATAGCTGGGTCGTACGTGTTTATGGGAGCAGTTGGAGGTGGTGAGATTTCCAGTTCTCTCAGTACTTTGCTATGATTTAGACAACATTAAGCACATCTATTTAGGCCTATACTTCATCTGTTTGAAGAGCCTCCAGGCAGCTTTAGTGTTCTCCTGATAAAAAGTGAAGATGTGGGAAATGCAATGTCCTCTGTAGGAGGATTTATTGTCTCAAACAATTATTTTTTATCAGCTTTGTCAAAACTTGGAGCCCAGGATTTTCTGCTGAGAAGAACAGCAGATATTCATTTGCTTGAAAGAAAATTCATGAATAATTTGTTGTAATACATTTGTTAGGAGCTATTCTGCTATTTTCTTTATGTGTTTAAGTACTGGATTAATCATAGGAGAGTAGTTTAGCCACATGCCTTTCAGTTTTAGGTGTATCAAGCAACAGAAAATGCAGTTTATAATTTAGGGCAAATTTGGTTCTACAACTGTCAGCTTATAAGAAACAGTATTTGTTATAGAGTGCGCTCTTTCTCTCTCTGTGGGAATGGTAAAATGAAATTTTAAGTAAATGAGATTGCCTCAGAGTAGTGTACATGTCTTTCCAAGGAGACTTTTTAAATCGCATTTCACCTGTTTTCCAAGCTACACCAGAATTACTGAATATTATGCACGTGTGGAATACTTCATAAAGATACTTCCAAAGCTGCAGTACTATATATGCAAGAAATGAAGTATTAATCACTCTCTTTTTCTACTGTATTTAATGGGCTACTATACGTAATTTTAGTGTATGAAGGCACTTTTGTCTAATATACACCTTTTGATCATAGATGACAAGACAAAGCAGGATTCTCATTTACAAAAGAAAAAAACAGTTGGGGATGACTTCTACTTGTCAGTACATGCAATAAACAGCTAAGACAATAATGATAATTAACTGTATTCCTGAAAGAAATTGTTTAACTTTGGAGAACATCACAGCATGGGAAACTAAAAATTACCAACCAAAAAAGTATAATTCCAAACAAAAACATGTACTCATTTACTTATTTGGTTGAAGTTCACCATGCCCATCCACAGTTATACAAGGATTTGAAGGAAAAAATTTAAAAAGAGACTTGATATTAAAAAAAACTAAAAATACCCAGCCACTTCCACTGCCTTTGACACTCTTGGTTGTAGGCACTGTTCTTCATTGCCACCAGCATGAGTACATGCCTTTAGCATGGTGTCAAAGCACCGTGGTTACGACGAGTGCAGCCCACCCATGTTTGAGAAGGATGTATGTTTATCAGGTAGGGAAGGCCCAAGTGTACCTAGAGGCATTGGGGAAGGAAACCTGATTGAACCTGTTTAGTCTGTTCAGAGAGGTATGAGGAAGGTCTGCAGGACACAGGACACCTCCAAAGGGCTTATTTTCACCAGTTCGGTCATAAATGCCAACTCAAGATCAGCTCGCAGTTACCCAGCAGGATTAAGATGTGTAATCACAAGTCCGATGGCATGCTGGGCTTTCTCTCCATAGTGGTGGTGAGAATCTGGCTTCAAAGTATTTTGGAAGAGATATGCTCTGAATCTCTGTTGGTGAAATGAGTTGCAATGTGCTCAGCCCTGCCTGCGTGGTTCAAACTGTGTAAACAAGTTCTTGAATCCATGTAAGGAACTGAATGTTTTCAGGTGCTTCCTGACCAGGGAGATACAGAGCTTTGGCTGAAAAAGACCTTTAGCAGAGGCTTCAGGACTTACATATGTGGATGCTGTGTGAGACAGTTCAGCTGATCCTTGCTGTAATGACAATGAGAGATCTGGAAAATAAGAAAACAGAGACAAACCCTCTGTGTTAAAAGAGCCATAGAATTAAGGTGACATGTAAGAAGTCATGTCAGCAGCTTAAAATGAGGTCTACAGGAGGACATAATGTGAACCCAAATCACTTACCCCAGATGTCCTGGTTTCACTACTGTACAAGCAGAGTTAAACACCAAAGGTTAGTGAACCTGAGGGAAGAATTAACTTCTTCAGGCAGCAGCATACTATTAGAGTTGAGCTGTGCAATGGACTAAATTTAATAAGCTCCAAAGTGTCAACCCACGTGTCTCCCCATTGTTATAGAAAAATAACCCTTTTGAAATCTGGAGAAACAAGCTTTTTCTGGAAAGGCAAACCGAGAAAACAGACTGTTCATACTGATATTCTAGTACATGAATCACTGGAATATGCAGTCAATACTGTTGTCATGACTCACGTATAACTGTATATGAATTCACATAGATGAATCTACCCCCAGCATGCTATATAATCGCCCAGATGTATTATGTCAGGACCTTTATTTGGCTCCAGAATGTTATACTAGAACTAAGGCAAGCTGCTCCAGAGAGGCCATTCTCATGCCTAGCACTGTTTATTATTTGCATACTGTAACAGAGTCCCTGCTGTTATTTACAAGGAAACAGCAGTCAAAATATTTAGTTTACATAGAAAGAGGGCCTTGGATACTTCACTTTTTAAAGTTACGCTCCCATAATATTTGTTCTGCATATAATCTTTATGACCACCTTCGGGATTATGATTTTTACAATGAGCTTAAAAAGAAAAAAAAGAAAGATGATAAATGGATCAGTGCTGTAAATCTTGAGACTAGTTCCTACATTAGACAACACCATAACCTACCTGGATCACAGCTGTGCTGGCCATTAACTCTCTTCTTATTCTACTTATAAACCTTTCTTTTACATGGCTATGGATCAAACTCCTGGCAATGCTTTGGCCATTTATCTTCTCATAGTCCTTATATCCTGCTTCATCTTCTAAACTTTTGCCCTGAATCAAAAGATAAAAGAACATAGACCCAGTAGAAGGTTTTCGAAAATGATAGAGGGGAAAATACAGAGGTTTTGTCATGGCTGGGAGCCACCACAGGCCACCAGACGGGATCAAGTGCTCAAAAATGGACTTGTCCATCTAGCAGCATAAGCAGAGTATACTAGATTTTGAAGGTGGGAAGGTGATGTTCCATGAGAAGTACAATTTGAGAGGAAAATGAGGTCAGACGATTTGGCAGCTGCTTAAAGAAACTATGTTAAAAGCAGAGACATAACGATTGCAATGCAGAGCAAGGACTGCAGTTAAGACAGCCACGTGGCTGGAGCTGTGAGTTCTTCAGAAACTTCAAACTGAAATAACATACATAAATCAAAATCTATGGACGAGCACAGAAGAACAGTACTAATATGTTGATAAGATTTGAAAAGCCACAGCACAAAAAGAAATGTAGTTAGTAAGGTACATCTAGAATAACAAGAAGTTTCCTGTAAAAACATAAACTGTTAAAGGAAAATCAAGGAGAGAATTGATCCACCATTGAACTGAGAGAAAGCTATTGACTAGTGACTCCAAGAAAGCCAACTCTGTAATGCCTATTTTGCTCTTTCTTCACTAGAAGGGTCAACTGTGATAAAAGGGTTTACACCAGTAGCAAAGAGCTGAAAATTCTGGCCAGATGACAGAAGAAACAGATTAGGTTGTGCTCAGGTGAGTTAAATGACCTGAGATCAGCAGAGCTGATGGAATTCACCTCACGTTGCTCAAGGGATAACTGAAGCATTTCCACAGCCATTAATAACTATCTTTAAGAACTGTGTGGAAGAGGTAAAGTTTTGAAAGACTGGTAAGGCAAGAATAACAGCTATCTTTAAAAGTAAGAAGAAAGAGGAGGTGCAGAATTATGGCCCAATCCATTTAAGTACAATTCTCAAACAAATAGAGGAAGAAAATATAAGATAAGAAAGAAACGGGTTATAGGCACACGGATTAATCAAGAACAAATCATTCCAAACCAACCTCATTTCCTGTTATAACAGGATAACAGACCTTGTGAATCACAGAGGCTATACAACTTGACATGAGTGAAGTTTTTAATATGGTAAATTTTAGAGAAGATTTTCAAAAGCATAGTAGGAAAATGCAGCCTAGATTAAACTAGGTAAGGTTCTGCAGAACCTTACTAGCAAACCTAGCAAACCTAGCAAAAGAAGCATTTTCAGTCTTTCAGTTAATCATTGTCAAAATGGAAGACTACATTTACTGCCTATATACAGGGGGTCTCTCCTGGCAAAAGTCCTGTTCCAGAATGTCATTAAATGGCATAGATGCCAGAATAGACACTATGCTTATTAAAGCTGACAATCTGACGAAGTTGAAAAGGGCTGCAAGCATGTTAGAGGACAGGCTTAGAAATCAAAATGATCTTGACAAATTGAAGCTACAGTTTCAAAAAACATGGTGCTATTTGACAGGCACAAGTGCACGATACAGCTCTGAGTCAGAAAAAACTACAGAAATCAAGGGTGGAGCAAGTGGCGTGGGAGCAGTCCAATTAAAGGATTGGGTGTAACAGGATGCATTTACATTAGTGTTTCAGTTCTGCTCAGATGTAGAAGCAGATCACCACTTATCAAGCTTTGCTTACACCACAGAGAGCTCTTGGAGCATATAAAACTAGATTCCTTTCCATGAAGCTGAACCAGAAGACATACTTTAGGTGCACCTCAATGCATTGCAGCTGCTAATGGGCACTCAGGCTGCGGTACTAGACCAAAGTTAGACGAAGGTGGAAATCTCTGAGACATGGATAGTGTGAACATCATGTGCTCAGCATCAGCGGTTTCACTCCACATCTGGGTTTCTGTTGCCACGCACTACTTGTTGAAGTACTCATAGCCTTAATGCATCACAAGCTGACTATGAATCAGCTATGTTGTGAATAAGACAAATGTGACAGCAGGACGATGTGTTGTCTATGAGGCAAGTGAAGCAATCCTTCTCTGGTAAAACCTCAGCAAGAGTACTGCAGTCACTTTTAGCACCATACTTTTAATTAACAGTTGGAGCAGTTTAGCCTAGAAAGATCAGAAGAAAGCCATGAGAAAGATCACCGCTCTCAGAAGCATGAGTTGCAGGGAAAGACCTGGGGTTGTTTTATCTAGAGAAGAAAAGGGTGGAATGGTAACAGCTTTCATGTCCAACAAAGGCTGCTGCAAAGAGAAGGGGGATAAATTGACACCTGCGTCTACTGTGGAGGAGGCCATATAGGTTAGACATAGGAAAATTCGCCTAATACTATGGCTGAGAAAGCAGTAAGAGAGGAAGACTTCAGGATCCACAACACAGGAAGGTTTTACAAACAGGTTAGACAAGCATCTGTCAGACTTGGTTTAAACATAATCTAGGCTGCCTTAGGGAGGGGGATGGACTAGATAATCTCTTGAGATCACTACCAGAGTTCTTTGGTTTGCTTCTTTTTAAAATGTAAATAGTGAAATTACTCTTTCCTGCTCCTTTCATCTTGTCTTTCTACCTTTTGAATCATTCCACTGATCTCCCATCTGCGATTTCGTGTTACATCTTTCTGATCTTTCCATTATCCATCCCAGTCTATGTCTCAGTCGCACCTCTGCCTTTCCACTTTTGGCACTGTACTTCATCTGCAGCATTGCTTCTGCTAGGAAATCCATCCTTTTTCCCATGTGCAAGGCAATGTGCCTGTCTTCATTCAAATTCCTACATAACCAAAGTATTCACATATAACTGCTGAACTAAACACTGTACCTTCATTCAGTTCCCCTAGTGTTTATATAGTGGGCAGAAATGACAGTTTTGCACAGTTAGTTTCTTTTTTCTTTCAGTGCCTCCTTTTATCATTACTGACCGAGTGGTAATGAGCTCAGAGATTACCACCATTTTACTTAAAATAGCATAATTTGTTGTATAAGAATACAGCAACAATGCAGAAGAGAAAGGACACAGTTAATCATTACAGAGGCTTACATGAATTATCTTTCAAATAACAAAAGGCATCACTAGTGCTCTAATGTTAGAGGGATGGATATAAGCAAAAATATTATGTATGGATACAAATCTATGCCTTTTCTCAGATAATATATGGGTACACACATAAAAGAACAGATAATTATTATTATATGTTTCTCTGCTGGTATTTCTTCTTTCCCCTGGCACTTTGAAAGCGCTTAGCATAACCCATGGGCACAGAGCAGACCCCCACTGCCATCGGCTGCTTACTAAGGCAACAGTGTCAGCCTTTGGGCTGAGCTCCCAGGCACCAGACTGGCCCTGTGGTCCTCATGATGGAACTCCCTGCTTCACATCTTTCACACTGATGTATGACAACAAAACACCTTGTCCTATAGCAAATGGATATCCTCTCGCATTGCAGCTATCGCTGTCATGGATCCTGGGAGGCCATTTTCCTTGTTCTGACTTTACACCCACCCAGTTGCCATCAGAGGCTGCATTTTCTTCAAATACGCACAGCAAAGCCACAGTTTATCTATGCACTATCTATACGCTCATAACCTACCACCTGAATTAACCTCCAGAAGTTCACTGCAAAGCCCACAACCTTCTAGTTCAACAACAGCCAGCAGGCACAAAAGCATGTTGGAAGGAAGGAAAAAAAAGGATTCAATGGAGAAAATTAATTTAATTTAATTTCTGTCTTTTTTAGAAGGAGGCATGGTCCAGAAGGCCTGGGATTTAAAAGCAAACTTGCCTTGTCTTACATGTGATTTCCAGGAGGAGATGCACTATTAAATTAATATCAGTTTTACAATATACTTAATTTGTTTAAAAATTCATTGGTGAGCATTTATTTCTAAGATATAATGTGTACCATCATAACAGCTATGGGCATCCCTATTAAGTAATTCTTAAAAAGAAAAGGTAAATTCTGCTTACTTTATTCAAGCAAATTGTGTCTCTTGTTAAAAGTGGTATTAAGCTAAATTAGACCACCAGTATTAAAGGCAGCTTTAACTCTCTTCAGCTTTCTATGGAATAATATTCACTGCCTTGTACAAGTCCCTTCACATCTTAGATAGTGCTCCAAGAAACTGTATTTTGAAAAAAAAGAATGTTCCTTACATTAATTTTTCTTTTCATCTCCCTCTCTCTCTCTCTTTTCTGGCAAGATGAGTTCAGTGTTCACTAGCAAATGAGATGTTCAGTATTACTGAACAACGGAAGCACTTTGTAGACTTACTTCTTGCTGGTGGATCCATTTCTATATTAAATATTTTTATAAGCTAAAACAAAACATAACTTTAACCAATCTACCAAATATATTACGTGATAATATCCATCTGAGTTTTGGTTTTTTCCAGTCTTACTTTAGAGAGGAGAATGATTTGCATAGGTAGCAATACTTAGCAATACAGCAATAACCTAATGATTTCTTGAGGGCAAATACAGAAGTTTTCAACTGGATGATTGTGTGTTACAAATAACTTCTACTTTTCATTTTAGATAGGAGCCTACTTTGTTAAAAAGAAAAATTGAGAAAGGAAAGTTGAGTCTTATTAGGTACTGAGTTGGACCATTTATTAATATTACATATTCACCTCTTCTGTTCTTTTTGAAATACAGACTATCCCCAAAAAGGAATTTTATAGCTTTAGTCACATTAGAGCCTCATGGGACATTAATAAAGCCCTCAGAGAATGATTTTTAAATATGTCAAAGGACTTTGCATTTGTATGCATGTGTCAGAGCACACAAATATGCAAGAGACATTCAGATGGGTCCCTTTGAGGCTCTGTTTTCATGCTCAGTGTGTTACTTGACAAAGTGGACGGAGTCCAGACGGGTAGCTGGGACTGCAGCTTCAGGAGAGCTGGGGTTAACACCCTGCTGCACTGCAAAGCCTCCCATGGCACCTGCACAAGCCACACAGGCCACGAGCACACTGACCCTCGGGCCCTTCTCTGCCTGAATCGATGCTTGCCCCTAATGACCAGAACCAAACTCCCTTGGCAGCTCTCTAAATCCCAGGGCTCCCACAGCTCATTGCAAGGATGGTGCTGAGCAGGCACTGATGCCAGCTGAGGGCTAGCTAGCTACATACAGAGCTAGTTCAAGACACAATCCTCACACATCATTCTCAGAATAAGCATTTCTCTTCCTATCTTGCTAATGAAGCTTACACCCTACAGCACAGGCCAAAAAGATGTGTGCATCCCTGACTCATGGCCCTTAATTCCAGGTCACAGCAGGGTCGGGGGAAGTTCAGACTTGATTTTTTTATTCACCAAACAATGCAAGTTTTGGGTCAAACAATTTAAAATCGTGCCAGATTTTTAAAAAGCAAAACCTGTTCTGGCTAGAGAAAAATATAAAAGAAACTGAAGAGTATAATCTCAGTATTTTTAAATGGCAGAGTTTCACTTGGAATGGTGCTTCACGGAAGAATGTAAGCAAAGGGTTAATAAACAGCAGTAGCAAAGCAATTGTTTTGGGTCTAGCTAACCATTTCATGCATTTCTTTCCTGCAAATTGGAAAATCAGTTATTCCCACAGCTTTAATTAAGACAGTTACCTGCGATGCAGTGAAAGACTTGAATCAGGGCTCCTGCAAATTAAATGGATGCTCTGAGCACTAAATTGCGGGCCATTCCAAGAGAGGGGTCTCTCAAGATCTCCTGTTGGAGGTCTTCCTTCGGGCCTTAGGTTTTCTGGTCTGAGTTCACCTTTTGTAAAGTGAGGACAACAGCATGTGGACCTACTGCAAGACCTTTGGAGCAGCCCCTTCTGAGTCTGTATTTGTATCATGGGTCTCACTCTGCAAGTACAGAGCGTACGTACTGCTGCGGCATGGATAATACATTAAAGACTTCGAAGCTTCCAGGTACAGTGATAAAGGAGGATAGATAAAAACTTCAAAGAGAATTTTATTGTAATATATAGATATCAAAAATAAATGTTCAACATGAAATATTCCAATTCCACTGTCCAAATGCTTCACAGGACATTCTTCAGGAAATTGAAGAACAATAATAAAACAAACTGGTACTGACTAGTCGTATTAAGGAAATACTGAGGACAACAGATAAGTTTCTAGCTACCTTTTATAATATCTCTTCTTCAAGTATTTTACAAAAGACCTTCCAGGTTCTAATCTGATTAGAAACACACTCCTCTTTAATGTTTTTCTATAGCATAAGTAAGCAGAAATTACTCTGAAACGTGTGCAACCCTTGCTTTCTGTGCCTCTGTATCCTTTCCTTCTGCTTTCCCTTTGAGAGAGGAAAACTGCAACAGTTCAGCTGAATGTTAAAATCCATAAAATGGAAGGAAAAGAGGGTGCCATAAGAGATGGAGAGGTGAGTATCCAGAACTGTTTTTTAAAAACTGTACAGAAATCTTCTGAGAATGTGTATTCAGAAGACTGTGCAGGAAGCATATTAAAAGGCAAGAAAACTCTCAGATACTTATTTTGTATAGCCAGAGTGGATGCTAACCTTTCATTTTCAAGAGATTGATGTTTTGCTTAGTTTGTTCCTATTACTTTTTTTTAACAGATGAATAAAAATTCTTCCAACATAATGGCTTTGGCTCCTAACACTTCTAATAAAAGAGAGACAGTGTGCATATTTGGAACTGGAGATTTTGGAAGAGCTCTGGGGTATAAAATGATTCAGTCCGGCTACCCTGTTGTGTTCGGAAGCCGGAGCACACAGGCATCCAGCCTGATTCCCAAGGACGCAGAGGTGTTGAGCCACGCAGAGGCAGCGCAGAAAGCTGCCATCATCATTATAGCAATCCAGAGGCAACATTACAACTTCCTTACACCACTAGCAGAAGTTCTCCATGGAAAAGTCTTGGTGGACGTAAGCAACAACTTAAAAATAAACCAGTATCCTGAATCCAACGCAGAGTACCTCGCTCAGCTGGTGCCCGGCGCTAAGGTCGTGAAAGCCTTTAACACCGTGTCAGCCTGGGCCTTGCAGTCGGGCACACTGGATGCAAGCCGGCAGGTAAGACAAAGCAAGGGGGGTTTCCTATGTCATAGAGTTATGTATCATATGGCTTCTTAACAGCTGGACAAAACACAATGGGACATACAAATCAGACAGGGTTGAGATGGAATTTGCACTATAATTGACCATTTCAAATTAAATATGAGCTAAAATTTACTATTGGTTTGTAATATGGCATGACAAGGAATATCAACAGCTTGCCTCCAAACTTGGTAAGGTGTTTGGAGACACTAGAGAAGCAAGGAAAGAAAGATAGCAGAGCTAGAAAGAGAGAGACAGCGAATTAGGAGGAAATGAGGGCTGCATCAGTTGTTCACCAGAAAGGTAAAGTTAAACAGAAAGGAGATAGGAGGAATATATCAAAGCAAGAATAAAATGAAGACAGCAAAAAAAGGGAGGCAAAGGATATGATGAGGCAATAGAATGAGTATGGGCAGCAGAAGTGAGCTGGAAGGTGAACAAATTAATAAAGTTTTCTAAATCAGAATCCATCACCGCAGAAGTTTAACACAAGTGTGTGCAAACCATTTTAACCAGCTCCTTAACCACAGGCCAGCGAGCACAGAGCTGGTCATAGGAAGCAACACAGAAGCTTACTTGAAGACAAATCATATATTATTACCCTGTTCTCTGCCACTCTGAGGGATAGTGCTTTTGTACAACAGCAGTTTCAGCCAGCTACTCAAACCACTGCTAGCTTTGGTTTCTGCTGCCAGACAAATGGTTTTGGCTAAACTAAAGACCCAAGGACTTCCAAGCCTAGGCTCTACAGGCCTTCATCATATCAACGAGAGCAGGAATTGCCCCCCTTTCTCCCAGTTGCAAAAGGAGTATTGTCTTGCACACTCACAGAAAAGATGGCTTCTTCACTCTTTTACTAGACTTGGAAAGAAATAATATTTACTTTTGTGATAGGGCAATCATGTTTTAAAGATCTCTGTCCCCAGTTCCCTGGAGTCCTTACGGACCACTGTGGCAGCAATTGAAAATTTTGCTCCTATTTACTCCTACAAAATGTTGTGATTACAAACTGCTTGCATGTCTTCAGAAGAGTATGTCAAGTCTTCTAGGCAAAGACTTGTACTAAGTGTGTTATACATTGTTCTTTTCAGATACAAAATTTTGCCACTGGAAACAATCTTCTTTCCCAAAGAAAAGATTCATATGCTTAGTTTATATAGGCTGCTTTTTGCCTATATAAATTAAGGCCAGCAGGGAAGCCAACAAGTAGCCTAGGAAGCTTGTGCTCATTGTCCATATCCAGGCAGGATGGCAGTAGGCGATGTCACAAAAGTCTCTAAATAAAACTTCTTTTTGTTTTTGGCTGCAGGTGTTTGTCTGTGGAGATGACATGGAAGCTAAACAAATGGTGATGGATATCGTTCGTGCACTGGGTCTTACTCCATTAGATCAGGGATCCCTCTTGGCTGCTCAGGAAATAGAAAATTACCCTCTGAAGCTCTTTCCAATGTGGAAGTTTCCCATCCTTTTATCCCTTGGTCTATCCGCATTCTTCTTCTTCTACTGTTTGGCTCGTGATGTAATTTACCCTTATGTTTATGAAAACAAAGACTTTTCATTTTTTATTGCAATTTCCATTCCAAATCGGATCTGCCCTATATTGGCACTCATCCTTCTTGCCTTGGTTTATCTTCCTGGTGTACTTGCTGCAATTATTCAGTTATACAGAGGTACCAAATACCGCCGTTTCCCAGACTGGCTCGACAAATGGATGCTGTGTAGGAAACAACTTGGACTAGTAGCCTTGGCATTTGCTTCTCTGCACGTTTTGTACACTCTTGTTATCCCAATTCGCTCCTTTGTAAGATGGAGACTCAGCGGTCGAATCATCTCCCAGGTAAGTTTTGCTCCCTGCTCTATGTCTTCCTTTCTTCTGGCCCTGTTACAAATACTACCTTCTATCTTGAGCTTCAGAAATTCATGTGGACAGTCTAATGCTCTTTACGATAGGGTTATTTTCCTAGTTTCTGTGTTCCTTTTAACCATTGGTATATCCAAACTTTGTTGATATTATGTTGAGTTGAGGGGATTTCTGGCCTCAGTCTTCCTCCTAGATAGTTTACATATTAATAAAATAAGCAGGGAAAATGTAAATATTAAGAGTAATTTAAAGAAACATTTCCCTATTTCTCCATATACCTTTAAGAATGGCACATATTTTGACTTTTAAAATGGCACATATTTTGACTTTCTGACCTAATTTAACAACAAAGGATCATATACCTGTCCTCAACAATAGGTCTACAGCAGTGTAAAACACGCACTACAATTATAGGTACATGGAACCTATATGTAGTATAATGCCTCTTTTGCTTTTTGAGTAGGCATTCAAAGTAAATCTCCAATGATTTTCAGAGAGTTAAGGTATAACATTTATCTCCTAGTTACCTTAAAGGATATTTTTTCTGCATATTGATCCTAAAACTGCTATCACTAAGATATACCTGGTCTTCTTTTCTTCAGGCACTGAACAATAAAACAGAACCACTCAACACCACCAATGCCTGGCTTAGTGACTCTTATTTGGCTTTGGGGATTTTAGGGTTTTTTTTATTTGCTCTTCTGGGAATAACTTCCTTGCCTTCAGTCAGCAACAATGTCAACTGGCGAGAATTTCGATTTGTACAGGTAAGAAAAAGACTTGTTCTAAAAAACCTTCTTCCCTTATAAACTATGACCACAGGCGGGTTTACTAGTGACTTAGGGCTTTCCTTCATTAGTATCTCCAAATGTGATGTGTGCACTATCCACCATCACACGGTGAAAAAATGCTACATGGCTATACAGCTCACCTGTAAAAAAAACTCAACTGCTCTGATGCTTATGGTACAACTGGGATTACTGCATTAACAAGAGAAAATTGGGAAGACCTGAGCTCCTAAATGACAAACAGAAAGCCGACATTGTGAAATTATCAAATTCCACAATTATACTAAGTCACAAAATATTTTAGCCATTTATTGGGCTAATTTTGTTGGTTCACAAGATAATTCCGTTAAAATGGGTCTGAAAAATGACTTTATAACTCAGATCCTCTCAAGGCCAAGCATCTAAAGAGAATCTGCAGTTTCTGCAGACTCTAAAAAGTGCTGTGCCTATAAACAGACTGCCCTTGGTAACCCTATAATCTCAGCCCCACGTTTGGAGGAAGCTTGGTGCAAGCTGCCGTGCCTCTGCAGGAGCTGGTCTGACAGGGGAGGGGAGGCAAGGCAAGAGGAAATTACTATCAATGAATGTTTTATCAAGGCCAAAAACTTGCACAGTATGGTAGTTCTGGATGGATTAGCACTAGAGCATATAAAAGCTTGGATCTCTCCACTGCATTTCAGTATTTTCTCTGCATTTTCACAAATATGACAACCACTAGGTAGTATGTGTGAGCTGGCAAAAATTATCAGGATTGTTGATGGAGAAAAAAAACTAAGAAGTGTGTTTCACCTAGATCCATTTGGATGAATCTTCATTAAAAAATAATAAGAGCCTTTATATTATATAAAACAGTTTCATTTCAGCAGTCCCCAATTAGTTCCAAAGTTGGCACATTCCACAAAGCTTACTGTGTCCTGTAAATTGCATTTCTTCTGGTTTAATTTACTGTTTTAACCTCCACTTCTTTCTTTCTTTCCTTTGTTCTCCCCTAGTCCAAACTGGGATATCTGACACTGATTTTGTGCACTGCACACACATTGGTTTACGGTGGAAACCGGTTTCTGAGCCCATCATCATACAGATGGTATCTTCCAAACGCCTATATGCTCTGCCTCATTGTTCCCTGCATTGTACTGGTTGTCAAATTTGTGCTTATATTTCCTTGTCTAGACAAACCTCTCACACGAATTCGACAGGGCTGGGAGAGAAATCCCCAATACTCAGAACAGTCAAATTACATTATCAACAAGACTGCTGTATAATTAGACTTATTTGTATTATCAAAAAGAAGAAGAAGAAAAAAAAAGATTATGAAGGCATATCAAAATGAAGTCCTGAGCCTCTTTTGTCTGAAGAGTGAGCAAAAAAGTGAAAAACTTGGCCAGGCCCTGAGTAAAATATAGCCACCCCAGTGACAAGCTTAAAATACAACTCAAACAAAGCCATTGAGTTCCTGCACCCCAGGCATACTTTCACACAGGCACAGGCTCTCTCTTTTGCTCAGTATATCTCCCCTTGCCTATTCACCCTCCAATCCTAACAAGAGTATGAGAGAAGTAAACAGTGCTCCATGTCCCTGCTCTGTCATTCCAAACCTCCTCCAGGTCTGGGCAGAACCAGAGTAACCTTTGGCATTAGATGGCATCTGCCCCTCTTCCCTGTCCTGCCCATTGAGGCTCAGCTCTACGTGCACCTACACACACACGCGCGCGTGAGCACACACCCTGCTTCCACCTCCAGAAGCCACCAGCACCCATAGAATGGTCATGGGATGGATGCCAGCTGAGGAAGAGCTCTCTTCCTCCCAACATTAGTTCATCCTCCATTAACATCTGATCCAAAAGAGACCTATGTTCATACCTTAGAGATAGCTGAGTAAGATTTGTCTGGTTTGTGTACAGGAACTCTAATGTTCGAAGTGTATGGGCCAAAGATTACTGAATCCTTGCTTGTACTGCTCTACCAGAAACTCAGCTGGCAAGGGGATGGAGGAGAAAAATGCCAGAAAGATGTGAGATGTGCTCACAAGCCTAAGCTTCTCTGAAAGTACAGGCAAAAAAATGGTCAGTGATTTTTTGTGTAAGCAGTGAGTTGTAAGGAAAGAAACTGAAGGAAAATCCTATTATATCAGAGGGCTGTATTATATGCCATGGTTATATCTCATGAAGAGAATAGTGTTGATTTTTCAAAAAATATAAATCTTTGGATGCACTATTACAGATATTCTATGAAAATATACATATTTTAACCACAATAAAGAATTTTTTTTATAGCGTTGAGCTCTGTTATCATTTCTGGAACCTCTTTTGATAGGATGCAGCTGCTGGTAAGCTCAGTTGCACAAAGGTGTTGGAAAGCCTTGGGGCAAAGAATAAAATGGGATTCTGTCTTCAGCCAGCTGCCTGGGCTCACCTTCCCCCATCTTTCTTTGCTCCTTGGATGCCCACATAAGCAGATCGTTGCTTAGTCATCAAAGTGAGATGAGCACGTTGTGGAAAACCAGGATCCAACGGGGACGGTGACCTACGGTTAAATTGGAAACAGAGGATCTGACAGCCTCCTTCGCATTGGAGAATAAAGAAAAGGGAAAATGTGTTTGTTTTTATAGGAAGAGAATTGCTTTCTATCTTTTGTCTCTCTGTTGTTCTCCTCCTTGTCCATACAGAGGATTAATACTCACAAACATGAAAGTATGAGCATGCTAACTAGTGTAGCTAGTGTACTTTCAAACAAGCACTATCAAGTAGATTTTTAAAAAATAGCTATCTGAACAATACTTCTCAAAACATTTCTCAGCAATGGAGTCTGGTTTAGTTCTGGACATACATCCCCTCTTCATGTCATCCTCTGGCCCAGAAAGAACCTGTTCTTAATCCCCAAAAGAATGGTAAAGAAGTCTGGTGTACCAGCAGTTGGGGGAGCCGGATTTCTTGGAAATAATTCTGGCACCGAGAACTCTTACTAACCAGCACCGGTGCATACATCATACTTGGCATGTCATAAACTGATATGCATATTTTTATACAGGTCTAAATAGAAGGTTTCCCTGAGCTGTCACTCCATTTCAAGCTTCCATCAAAGATTTTCCATGTTGATTTTATGGAATCATTTACTACCAAAGGGATTGTGTATGGGCCTAAAGGGCCTAAGTGACAAGACTGTTGTGAAGATGCCTGTAACACCTCTTTACAGCTCTGTAAAGAAGAGGAGAGAGAGGCAGGAGCAGCAGCAAGAGAGGAGAACAAGACAGAAGGAGAGGGAGTGTATGTGTTTGTGTGTGTATATAGGTAGAAGAGAAAGGGACAGACAGAGCAGAAAATAAGCAGCAGCAGCCTGAGTGAATATCCCCTAGATTTGCCATTCTGGGGCCAAATTCTAGTCTCAGTGACAGAGTTACTCCAGATTTACGTTATTGCAAATAGTAACAGTTCCAAGACACAGATACAGATTGGGGGATTTTTATTATTTTTTAAAGGATTTATTTTCAGGGTTTCTGCCTATATAGATACAGATCTAAAAACCGCGCTTTTCTCTCTCACAGCTGAACCAATGGGTTGGAGTTTCAACTGCAACAGCCATGGCAAGTAACACCCACTTAACAGCAATGCTTTATGAAATACAAACATTGCAAGTGTTCTGCCTCCTTTCCTCTCAGAAAACAGGCTCCTGTGTGTTTCTGAGTGCCACGTGCTAGAGAAGGACAGGCCAAACCAGGTCTTCTTTACTCTCGCAGAGAATTAGTGCAAAGTAACCGCGATCTGACTGAATACCGCCTGTATATTACTCACTACTAAACCATAGTCTCAAACACACGCAGGACTGCAGCTCCTGCAGGAAAGACAAAAGAACGTCTTCAGGGACTGACATCACGTTGCTTTGTTACGCTAAAACACAGGCCGAGATTTACTGGAAATGCTAAGTGGCTAGGTACGATTTGCAACTTGCTGTTTACTCCAAGAATAAAGTGCCGATATCTGCTGTGCACAAACCGAGGGGACGGTGCTGCCTGTCTGCACGGGGTGCATGCGGCCGCTCTCAGAGCTGACCCAAAGCCCTCGCATCTGAAGTCAGCAGCAGGCTCTTGGCTGAGTTCAGTAGATAATAGGTCAGAACTCCAGCAGCACTAGTTTTTCCAGTCTAAGTGAGGGATTTCATACCCTGTTATTCTTGGGCAGCTGGGGAGTATTTGCTTCACAAATGTACATATTTATTTCTTGAACATTGTAGAGAAAACAAATTCCTTCAGTAATCTTACATGATAGTCAAACTAAAAGCTTTCAATGGCAATATTTTGGAAACAATAGCCAGTGCTATGAAAACTGTTGGTGGCTTGTATATGTTTCTCACGGCTGAGCTCTTCCTATTTTAATATTTTTTTATGTACTGACAAAGCCTGGTCAGAGAGGACATCAGAAGGATCATGAAATGAATTTTGGAAAGGGTGTTTTCCATGTTGTTCCCAGAAGCCAAGAAGAGCCTTTATGTGCATAGGTACATAATGCCATTCTAAGAATTCCTGCAGGAATAAAGCACTGACGTTCAAATCTACTTCTAAATCAGAGGCAACACTTGGAAAATATAAATTACAGCTTTTTAAATAAATGGTCACATGGACATTGTCATGATAACAACTGAGCTTGGATTTCACTGCATAAGGAAGATTTATTCTGATGGAGAGCGCTACAGCACAGTGTGATTTTTTTAGACCTCTGCATCCTGCACAATGTGGCTAATTCAACTTCCTTTTGCCTTTTTGTTATATCTAGGGAATATCCATTTCAACCAAAAAAAATGCACTTATTAGTGCAAAGAAAGTATTTTAATTAATTAGATTTACTTGAGACAGTAATGGGATGTCAGACATGCGCTGGCCCCAGGGGATGCAGCTGACACCACAGATACTGCTGGATCTTGAACCACGGAGATCTGAGCAATTCCCTTCAGTTCCACCACACCACACTGCGAGTCCTGAGATCTACAACTTATTTCTGCTCTGCAGCATGACCTTCTGTCAGCCTTCTCTGCCTTATCTAACAGTCACCTCTCACTCCAAGACATGACTGTTCAGGACCCAGTCTAGAAAGCCCCTTTTTTCCAGCATATCAGGGTTTTGCAGCTTCGCTCTTGTTACCTCCTATCAGACACAAGATTTTACAAGAGCATCTCTTGTCTCAAACACCGGTGAACCTGTTTGATTCATTAGCCCAAATAATGAACTGGTGAGTAGTAAGAACACTCACAGGAACTGTGTAACCTATGTTCGGCTGCTCTTCCATACTATGATTAACAGATTTAATAAATCTTCAGTGTTCCCATAATAGCCTAAATATGGCTTCTCTTCCACACATGATGGAAGCTTTTCTCTCCTACAGAGACTCTCTCTTTCCTCTGCATTATACATGCTCCTGTTGTGGGTCTCCGTTTGTATCTATAATTCCTGACATTAACATGATTTGCTCTCTGGAGGAAGTTGACATTCCTCAAGATTTTTTTTTTTTTTAATGTGCTGGTTTTGGCTGGGGTAGAGTTAATTTTCTTCATAGCAGCTAGTATGGGGCTATGGTTTGGATTTGTGCTGGAAACAGTGTTGATAACACAGGGATGTTTTCGTTACTGCTGAGCAGTGCTCACACAGAGTCAAGGCCTTTTCTGCTTCTCACCCCACCCCACCAGCGAGTAGGCTGGGGGTGCACAAGAAGCTGGGAGGGGACACGGCTGGGACAGCTGACCCCAACTGCCCAAAGGGCTATGCCATACCATATGGCGTCATGCTCAGCATATAAAGCTGGGGGTAGAAGAAGGAAGGGGGGGACGTTTGGAGTGATGGCGTTTGTCTTCCCAAGTAACTGTTATGTGTGATGGAGCCCTGCTTTCCTGGAGATGGCTGAACACCTGCCTGCCCACGGGAAGGAGTGAATGAATTCCTTGTTTTGCTTTGCTTGCGTGAGCAGCTTTTGCTTTACCTATTAAAGTGTCTTTATCTCAGCCCATGAGTTTTCTCACTTTTACTCTTCTGATTCTCTCCCCCATCCCACCGGGGGGGAGTGAGCGAGCAGCTGTGTAGGGATTAGTTGCCGGCTGGGGTTAAACCACGACAATATATCACCACGGTAAGAAAAACTGCACATCTCTTATTGTCGCACATTGCCTTAATTCAATGTTCTTGAATCTGGGAATCCAGAATTGACATAAATATTAGCTCTGACAAGACTAGACCCCTGACACATTACTTTCTTATAAGGAACCTCAGTGTTACAAAAAAGTACACTGCAGAACCTTGAGAGGACGTGCACAGACCTCAGAGAATTGCATGAAACTTAGCTAATGTCTCCAAATGCTACAAACCAGAAGTGGTAATTTTTTGTTTAAATGACTTCACACACATCCTTTATTCCTGTCTCCCTTTTTGCTTCCACATCCAGATTTGCTTATTATTTGAGATTCATTCAAATACAGCCCCTTCACTGTGCTTGCTTCTCTTCACACTTGCTCAGATTTAATCTAGGAAAAGCTTAACCACAATCAGTAGACTCAAGCTATTAAACATCAGTGCAGAGGCCTTTCCTAGTTTATTGCCCATTAATTTTTTTTCCCCAGTTTTATGGAAGATGAGAAAGTGTAGTCTCTATAAATCTCTCTTTAGAGACTTCAGAAAATACATAAATGAAAAATGAAAAAATGTCAGTTATTGTAATATGCTTATCATTGCAGGACACAAGTGGTTGAACACCGCTAGACCAAAACAGAATGTCCCAAAACAGGCATGTTTGGTACAGATTATCTATGACTAAGTGCTGGCATAGAAGGAGGGAGGTATTTTCAAAGAATCATTCTGGAGAAAAGTATATGGAACGAAAGTAAAAAATTTATTAGAATTAGAGAGAGAGAAGGAAAGAAGGAAAGAAGGCAAGAAGGAAAAAGACAAACCTGTTTTTCTTCTTTCCTATTGGCTCCATGACAGAAAATGTCACACATTTTGGTTGCATGGTACCAATTATTTCAGTACCTTATAAATAATTAAATGAAGAGTTTGATCTTGGCAGACCTGGAGTCCAACCCAGGTTTTAGGATGCCACCATAGCCTTCTTTCCCCAGTCCAAACTGGTGCAAATCCGCCTATTTTCTCATCCTTTACAACAACCTTACCAAAGGTAGCTGCCACTCCGCACCACACCACTCACTGTTGAGCAGCAGCAGTAGCAAACCCAGCTGTGCATCAGGCACAGGACTTACATGGCTCAGTAGTGAATATAGCTGGAAAAACTGTTTCCCCAGGGGAAAAGAATCAGGAGAAATGCCACTGTCCAACTGGCCAGATACAGGACAGAGACTGCTTAACGGACTGCTCTGTTTCAATGCAAGGCACCATCATCTTCATTTTATAGTTAAAGAACTGAAGCAAAATCAAACACATGATCTCACTGAAGAAAGGGTAAACCATTAATGTGGCATGAAAATTTGAACCAGAGGAAACCCTACAATACTCGATGAAGAAGACAAGTCAGAGCTAGACAGGGTGAGCAGAACCTGAGGAGGTGGCCGGAGGGGTAGTCCCTGGGAGGAAGGAGGGGACAGGGAAGCCTCCCCCTCCCCGCTTGGCTAGTGGTGAAGCAGAGCTTCGGGAGCCCCGGGACAGGACAGATGCAGCGTCCCCATCCCTCAGAACCGGTCCAGGAAATCAGAGGGGATGGGTGCAGAAGTAATTGCAGGGAATTATGTTAAATACATATAGGATTATAGTTTGTTCATTTTGCTTGTAGCTTCTGTTTTACAATCCCATAAGTAAAGACTGGAAACCAAATCCCATCTTTAATTGGATTGGTCTAAAGGTCAAACCTCAAGCCACACTGCAGAAACTCCAGTCTTGTTTTACTATCAAGCCTGCCTAGCATTGTTGAGATAAATAAATCTAACGACTTAAGATACTCAATCTTGCCAGGGCCTGAGGGATACCTCCTGTTCAGTTACAGAAGTCTGAAAGGGATGAAGGGGCTTGTGCAGCTACATGCTGACATTTGGGACAATACTGAATACCCAAGCATCACTGAATACCTTGAATCACTGAATACCTTCTAGCATCTCTTCTTCAAACAGACAAACACCCATGTTTCCTGGCAAAGCCGCCCTTTCCCTGTCTTTTACAAAGAAGCTGACACTTATATTCACACTTAACTGTCATCACAGACATATCCCAAGCTTCTTTCATGATCCCTGTGTCAGTGACTCATACAACATCACATAGGAAGTCAGAAGTAAGGAGAGGAATTGGACGCAGGTTTCCTGAAGCTGAGGATAGTTCTCTAATTACGAGGAGCTTTACAGATTAGAGAGCCAGAAGGCAACCTTGTGATTAGCTATTCTCTCTTCCTGCAGAGCACAGGCTGTAGACACTGCCTGAATTAATTCCCTTCTGAATTATCAGGAGTTGTCATATTTTTCAGTTCACAGACCCCTACAAATTTTCCAACAGTAATGCAGATTGCTGTAAAGTTTAAGCTTCCTGACAACATGCAGTTTTATCCTAGTTACCATTTGTTATTGCTGGCAGGTAATCCATTAAAACAGGCTGAAACCTCCTGAATTAAAGATATTCTGAAATAACTGCTGAACTTGATTTAAACATTAGAAAACTCACCACAACTTTTGGCAAATGATTTTGACAGCTGATTACCCTCACTTCAGGATATATAATAATATATATACATAGCCTGCATTTTTTTAACTGTAGTATTCCGCCAACACAATTTATGATTTCCATGACTTATCTGAAGTGTCCAGAATGGTGGCTATATATGGAACATATATATTACCCCAGCAAAGAAGCTCAGGTGTAAGAAGAAAAAGTGTGATTTTATATATATATTTACGGAGAAATATAAATCGTACCGGTCCTACTGCATATGTGGAAATACAACCACACACTAAAGTCTCTTGATGATGACAATGACAGATTCAAGGTATTTCCAACTACAACTTTTTTTAATTTTAAAATTAAAAAAACTAAATAAAGTAAAAAACTGAAAATATTAACGGTCAGTGTGGATAATCTCAAACTTGAACATAATTTCACAAAAAAATAAATGCTAATAAAAAATTGTTAATAACACTGTGAAAACAGCTAGTGTGTTACCTGCAGGATTACAGGTTTTGTAGCCTACTCTGGTAAATTCATATGGAGAACAACTACCACATAAGCAGGTTTCTAGGGAGTTTCTCAGGAATTAGTTGCAGGCCCACCATTACACATAACAAGTCTAAACAAACATAAAATCCTTGCTGAGGAAATGTGTAAGCTATACTATCCTGGAAATCCTTATGAGCAATGAGCACAGATACACATGGAAGCAATTCAACGAATGGTTCATTTTCAGCCACGGCACCATCGAATCCAGCGCTGCAGAAGGTCATCGTTGAGGAACAAAGACTGCATGCCACACTTCCAGCCCAAGGAGATGTAGCCTGGAAAGCCCTGGCTGAAACCCATTTACAGAGGGCCTACTAGAAAGGGTTATGAACCATGTTCAAATATGCTAGGGGAGTAGGAAAGGGAGGACAGCAGAAAGATCTAACATGGTCTTGTGATTTTCAGATGTACAGGGAAGGGAAGTGACTCACCTGCTGCAGAGAGCAGCGGCTGCATACTGTTTCACATTGTAAAAAGGACAATGAAGACTCTGGAGAAAAGTCCATTATACCAAAAATGGTATAACAATGCAGAAATACTCCTTACATTTACAGACCTCAAGAATTTAATTCATTCACTTCTGCAAAAAAAGTTAGAGGTGAATGCAATAAAACATACCCAGGTCGTTATCCTAATGACGAAATTTCATAATCCAGTAACTGGAGAAGTGGGGAAAAGCAGCTCATCTCTTTTATGAAACAGCAGAAAAAAATACAAGCTATACAAACATATGCAACTCTGGGATTATTTAACAGAGCAGCAGGTGTGAGAGAAGTATACAAAGAGTATTACATAAGCTTCAGATAAAACCACAAGTGTACTTAGGCAGCTTTGACTTGGTTTAAAGCTGCAACTCTAAAGCACTCTACCCAGATGCTGAGAGTAAAGAAACTTGTTCGAGTCTTCCCAGGTTTAGGTATTTGACATTTGATGCTGTTGCACTTATTTTCAAAGAATACACATAAGGAAATATATGCCTCCATTACAACTTCTCTTTCCAAAGAAAAGAACATGAAGACTAATAAGCTGTAAATGCTTAGGTTAGGAGAAGTATTAGAGAGACAAAGCACCAGTATCAAATAACATTATCTCAGCATGAGAAAGATAGAACAAAAATGCTTGGAGTTAAAGCCATACAAATTTAGATTAAAAACCTTCTGGTTGTGCCTTGACGACAAAAACAGTGAGAACAATTATCCTCATGTTATCATTGAGTATTCTTTAGCATGGGTGGATTCACCGTCTCTTGCAAACATTCGATCAAACGTGGATGCTGGTGTGGATGCTTTAGTCAAGCCTAAGTCACTGAGTTTAGCATAGGGACACCAGCATCAGATTAAATGTTAATTGCCTGTGTAATGCAGAAGGTTACACTGCATCACAAAATCCATGTTTATTCTTTAAAATGTGGGAATGAGTGTGTGAACGCTACCACTTGCATACCTTTTACTTATTCTCCTGAGAGTTCCTAAAACCAGACAAATGAAAAAACGATCATGCTGTTTCATCGTCTGCTTCTTTCCCCACACAGTTACAAGGAAAAAAAAGTGAAGAGTTTCTTCAGTAGGTCACTCTAGCACAAGCACAGAGTATGTGTAAATAAAGAGCCATGGCTCTTCGCCTTAGCTATCTGGAGAGAAGTTTCAGTGATCAGTCCAAACACTGTTTCTGTCAGAGATGTGCCAGGAAAAACAGTAAAAATAAATTTAGTGGAAAATACAGTAACAACAACTTCCCAGGTAGGGATGTTTAGTTTTTAGAAAATATGTAATAATTAAATAAACTAATTAAATTCAATTTGCTACCTATGGCAGAAGCGGCAAGCTAAAAAGGGATCACAGTGCAAGAACTGGGTGCAGTGCTAATGCACTCTGTGAATGTGCCTTAAATTCCAAACTCAGATGTAGTAAATGCTTAAATAAGATTACTTCTGCTGAATATTCATGCTGTAATTGGCTGAATTATGGAAGTTCTACCTCAAGATTTTACAAATTAAATAAGTGGAAAGACCCAGGGGGGGAAAAAATAAAAATCTTGTTTACAAGGAGGTAAAGAGGTAAAGAGAAGTGTTCAAAGGTAGACAGAATCAGAGGCATCTGACCACTGTTGACACCCTGAGCTCTAACTCCTGCATCAGAAGAAAATCAAGTCCCTCTCTTTGGGTACAAAGTATTCATATCTAATGTATATCTACATTGAAGACAACTTTTAAAATCAGATCTTTCAACCAGGACAACAATACCCCTTAACATGCCTCCATGTTTTATTCCAGATAGGAGAGGGCAGCATTTGCAGAGAATTGCTTTCTGACTAGTTTTATTAACAGAGTTCATGAGGGAAACAAAATAAAGCACTTAATCCCATAATCATTCTCCAGCCCCTCTCCCCCCACTCACTTCTTAAGGAAAGCAAACCTCCAGAGGAAGCAGACTTACTTCTTAGATAGAAAAAGCCTGTCCACTTCTACAAGCATGAAGATAGATATCTGTGACCTCCTCTCCCAAGCAGGTTTTCAGCAGAGAGCTTCACAAGACTCTTTACTGATTCAGTCTTTGCATCATCGTAAGTTCCTGTGCAAAATAGGACTATGCAGGTACAACTCACTGTGCCCACTACCAGGGAAGAACTGGGGCCCCTTAAATACAAGATAATGATGGTCATGAGCTATCATATAACCATCTTACAGGTCAGAACTACTATGGAGTTGGCTCTGCCCTGAATATGTTGGTGGTTTTATTAGACCATGGCTTTTAGGGTTTTTTTTCCCTGGTCTTTAATATTTTCATTAGCCTCCTCTCTAGAACATGATGAGAACACTAGTTTTGATCAATTTTGTGAAGTATGTGTGTGACATATGTATGTGAATGGCTGACGATGCTTTGCTGTGTTAGCTTTGGAGATATTATGCTTAAGCTAAATCCTCAGAAAGCCATACTAGGTATTAGCTAATACACAAGGTGATGAAAAACACCAGAAATGACCGAAGACACAAAACCTGTGGATGAAAGCAGGAAGAGAAGAAGATGGGAACATCCTTAGAGTTATACAAACACCCTAATCCAGAAGAGTGTGGAGATGACTGTGCTTATCCACAGCTTTGTTGGCTTCACAAGGGCTTTAGCCAGCCATGGGAGCCCACCCATGGACAGACACTGCCCAGACTGGGCTCCCACATCTGAGAGCAGCTCCAAACTTCAAAGAGCCTTTTTTTTAGTGTTTGCTGCCACCAACCGATTGCTCTCACTTTTGCTTAAATAAAATTCAAAGGAAACCAGAAGGCTTTGCTGTAAACTTGCAGAGCGCTCTTAGACAGCTCAAGGCCAGTTCATTCCTGGATGTAACACGTCAAGCATGCACAACACAAATGCAAAACAGCAAGTGATTATTAGCATCTGCAAAGATTCCTGGAGCAGGTAGATCATATAAAAATATGTATTGTTGTTCATGACAATATACAGTTATCAGAACAGCAAAAAAATAAAGTTCTGTAGCTTTTTTTAATTAGAGATCCCTAAACTTTTTGAGGCAGACTACAGCAACTGACAGCCCATGTGGTCTCTTTACCCCTTTGCTTTCTGATAAGCCCCATGCATAGTTTCAAACAACATATGTGGATGTTTTTACTAAGAGGTGATGTAGAACCCTTATTTTATTTTCCTGAAAATTCTAATCATTTTACTGAAAGAATAAGGAAGAATCACCTATAATGTACATATTAACAAAGTATGAAAGGATTCAGCTACAAAAGAACTGGACAAGAAAGAACTATCAATATGACAACCAAAAAAAGTCTACAAGACATCTGACAAACCTGAAATAAGAACAACCTGTATAGCATCAGCTGTCCTGATAGCCATGGTATCATGTCCTGAAGCTCAATGCATCAAATATGAATATGTTTTGATACACTATCATACATAGCTGGCTAATGATTACTGACTTTATTTGACTAATCATGACCTCATGCGTAGATAGTGCTCACTCTTTCTAGGTGGACAAAAAGATTCTTCCCATACCACATAATCTTACCCCCAACAGAGGGAGGCAAACTGTTCCCTGTGATCTTGTTCATATAAAATATGGCAAAATGGAATACTTTGTGGCAGATTTATAGCTAATTTTAGAAATCACACTGCTTAACCAGTCTAGTTATTTAGAGCGATCATACCCAAACATTTAGATATTAGCCAAAAACTTCAGAGTGGATTTCAAAAAATATACGCATGAACCTATGCTAAGTTTTTTCCTATAGAAAAACCTATATATAAACTCCTAAACCACTGTTAGAAAAGGAGTTTGGCACAAAGAATGGCTCAGGAATATTACAGTTCCTATTAGAGATCAGCACTGAGACCTAAGGAGCTGCTCCTGCAGCAGGTACCTGACGCCTGTCTGGGTGGGTTGCGTTTCTACCTTTGACAAAACTTATATTTGTATGTGGTAAAAACCGGGTATAGGTTAGAAAGCCATCAAGCATGGGCTGATGTGCCCGCATGAGAAGGACCAGTGTGACATCTGGTGGGCACTTTTTGGGACAGCAATAGGCTGATTCCTTCAATCTTCAGCAACTCGGGTCGTAAGAAACGAAACAAAAGGAGCAAAAAAGCTAATCTGAGAAACAAGAAAAACAGCATGGACTATACACGTGAGAAAAAATATTTACAAAAGCCACAGCTAGAGGAAGAAATTTTGTGTTCACTGATATTGCTTTAACAGTGTACTCAAGTATGATAAAATTTTGTTACAGGAATGGCAAATACATGTCATGTTGGCCACTTGGGGATGTGTGTGGCAATATTTGAGGGATTTTCAACACACACCCTGCGTAGTAACAAGAAAAGTAACCAAAACAGGCACCGAGAGGAGACATCATGATCAGGACAGTGATTTTTCTCCACAGGATGTGGCACATCTTTTTCACTCCAGGTGTGCTGAAACTTGTGATTTCCCCACATGCCAGAAACGCCGTTGCATCATTTGTGGTAGTGGGGCACTTAAACAAGCAAATAAAAAATCAACTTTATTTTTCTTGAGTCATTTATTTGCATACTACTGGGTGAGTCACATGCAAACCAGCCCAAGACATTTCCCCAGTAATTCTGCCAGTCTCATCGATTATGGAAATTACAGATCAGCAAATGAAGATGAATTCTAGCAGCACTGCAGCGGTGTCAACTCAGTTCAAGCACTAGACATGGAGAGAATAAATGTTATCTGCCTAGATTCTGAAGAAACCTAGGAGGTAAGAATGAGAGCCCAAATGGACATCAGGCACCTAATGGGTGACAACCACGGAATTTAGACACTTGAAATGCTATTTCTACATTCTACATGCTGGTTTTCTGCCAAGAAGTACTGCCCCATGGCTGACTAACCAGATATGAGCTTACTTCCCACCTACCACCATTTTGGTACTCAAGCAGAGCGTAATTCCTAAATCCTCCAACAGCATCACTTGGCAGAAATGAGCTTAGTGCGAAACGTGGTGGGGAGAACACCACAGTGCCAATTTCTTGCATAACTAATGCATATTAATGCTTAATATGCATTATATTAATTGCTTATATTAATTACATATAAAGCATTATATTAATGCTTAATATGCATTAATATGCACACCCTTAATGCTTAGGTGTTTCACCCACAAAGTGGCAAAAATGAGTTTTAGGCTACCAGAGAACAAGTTAGTGCTCATTCCTAGATCAAGGGAACTTTGTAAAATAACATGCTTCAGCTCATGTATTAAAAGAGCCACTGTGCCAAAACAAAGCCACTGTGCAACTGAAAATTTAATCGAGAGAACAAACAAGTGGGATCTTTTTCTTTAGCCCACAGATCATGCATTGCAGGCTTGGCATCCTGGACTATTTGCCCATTTTTCATTAGATAGCCACAGGTTTTTAAAGAAATAATTCAGAAAATAGGGAGTAGAACCAGGAATACTCTCTTGTAGCTGGATACCCACGACACTGCTTTGGAAGAATCAGGCTTTGCAGCACTTTCTACTCTGGGATTTTTACAAGCTAACGCTTATCTTCCAGCCAGTATGGCTGAGTCCTACCCTATCAGAAAGTAAAGTAGCATAATATATATTCTGATTTATATCAGAGCATATATGCTGACACATACGATTGTAAAAAGTGCTGTACAGAGGGAATCAGATGCCTTATAGCTGAACTTGTTCTGCGCTGCAATCATTTGTATGCAGTTCATTTTCATACTCTGGCTTCTGTCTGGCAGAAACAGTACAGATCTGGATCCTGACCCCAGGCTATTCAACGAAAGGATGGAGCTTGCATGACTTGCTCTAGTTCTCATCAATCTGTTTTAAATTATCCAAGTTTTCAGTACTGAAGGTTTTGAAATAACATACGTGGTAAAGGAATAAGGTCAGTTGTAAAGTGGTATGCAAAGTAAGAAGAACTGTAAATGTCTTTTCCAAGTCACAGGCATGTATCACTGTTATCTTCAGATATCTTTATAACATAATTACAACTTTAGTTAAAGACCATCTTGGGAACCATCCAACTGCAAGCTGCGAGATCTTAGAAATTAATGTTGTTACTGAAAAACTACATTTTAGCTTTAATTCTGTAAAGATTTCATGCTTGGAGAATATATATAGCACAAACTTTATAATGAAATGGATGTGGTAAGCTGTTATTGTACTGCATTGAATAAAAGCTGATTGTTAGCCTCCAAAATCTCAATATCAAAACCTCACTAGCTACACCATCCACAATTAAGGTTATCTTGTCTTAGGCCTTCAGTGATACTCTTGCTGATACCCAGTGAGTGATGAAAAATTCCCACAATGCTGAACAGAGAGGAAACAAAGAAGGGAAGGAATATGGAGTAAGGAAGTTGGTCACCACTGAACCATCTGTTAAAGAGGTTGGAGCTGGGAGGGAAAAGTAAGTCTGGAAGCCATATGGGGTTGGAGAAAATTCAGGTAGCTCAAACTGGACAATAAAAATTTATAGAAACTTTTAATCTCCATACTCTCTTTACCTATAAAGCGACAGAAATGCCTTCCCCCTGTCCCCTATCCTTGCAAGTACATTATTTGATGATTCCAACATAAAACTTGGCTATTACAGAAAATCCTTGTACAAAATAACTGGCTGCAGAACTGCGTATAAATAATGTGCAGTAACTAGAAAAAGAAAGGGTGGTGTCAAAGGAAGAAAAAGCAGAACAGTAGAGCACCATTCATTCTGGGCACTGAGTGAGGCATTGTATTAAGGACTTCTGGTCTGTACTATGTTTACCTTTCCACTGTTTGAATTTATGCCTCTTCTCAAGTTATTGCAATTAAAAGGGTAAGGAGATTATTTTTTGTCCCTCTTTAAGTAATCTACTTATTCTCAAGTTTTTATCCCCTCAGATGTGCTAAGTAAACACGTCAGGAAATTCAAACTTTACACTTTAATTCCCTGTCTCCTCCCTAGCTTCTTTTATTGCAGTTCTGGAAAGGACAAATTCCACACCCGGCTTGCCAGGAAAGCGTGACGCCTCAGCACGCCACCACCAAGCTCCCAGCCACTACACCAGATGGGAACACAACTGGCAGCATGGTGAGGCTCAAGGCTTTCGGTTCAGGGTGGCTGAATTCCCACATCATGTGCAAGACCATGTCAGGGTTAAACGCCTCCAGACTTAGTGGGGCAGAGGAAGAGGGGCAAGCAGAACGTGTGACTTGTAGTGGGTTTATGCTAGCCTTTGTTCACTGTGAGAAAGTGTGGTTCATACAATGAATGTGACTTGTGATCAGATTTTAAGGCAGTAATGCTATATTAGTATATCTCCGTTTTGAATACCTTCTTAACATCATCTTATGAAGAATCCAGCAAAAGCTATGGAATGTAAACTGCACACATAATTTTCATTTTCTAAACAAAATTATTTTACTTAGGTCTTTTCTTAGGAAAAAATACTGAATTATCTCAAAAAAAGGCAATAGGACTAGCATTCTGTGTTGCTTGACTTCAGCCTTCCCACTAGAGGGATTACATTTTACAGGTGAACATTTTCAGTGCTTTCCAAACGCCTTAGTGGGTAACAGCGCGACGCAGACGACCACTTCCACGGGAGCAGCAGTCCCCGGGGTGTGCCAGGGACACCGCTCTGCTGCCTGGCTGCGGGCAGGCTGCAGCAGCACCGAGCCCCTGGCCCCCCCGCGGCCGCTCGCTCAGGGGTGCAGTCTCCTTCCTGGCTGCGCGGTGGTTACCACGGGCGCTGCCGGCCATGGGTGTCTGACAGCTGCTGGCAGGGACGCCCCGCAGGCGAGCTGAACCTCCTCCCGCCTCCACCGGCCCCGCGCCTGACGCCGCAACCTCCAGCGACCGCGGCACTCCCCGCCTGCGCCCCGCTCTGACGGGGCCGCACCGCCCCGACAACACCGGCAGCGTCGGAAAACGCAGGGGAAGGGGCCGACCGGCCACTCCGATACCGGCGGGGCCGGAGCCGCGCCGCACCGCCCAGTGACTGTGAGGAGGAAAAGCCGCCTCCAGGCCTGTACCACCCCGATGGGGGTAAGGGGCTGGAGGAGGTGGTCCCTCAGCTCCCGAAGGCACCGTCTTGCACCGCCCGGCTCTCCCGGTGACTGGCGGTAGCCGCTTGCCCCCCAGAGGGTGACAGAGCTTCCAGCCCCGGCCCTTTCCGGAGCCCCTTGGCCCGTCCCGGTCCCCACTTCCTAGCCGGGTGGTTGCGCCCGGGCGAGGCCGGACTGGCAGGGGCAGGTGCTAGTCGAAGATGGCGTTTCCCGGGCAGCCGGCGCCCGGCGGCGGTTTCTACCAGGGCGGGGTGAGCGGGGGCTGGCGGCGGGCTGAGACCGGGCGGCGGGGGCTGGCGGGGCGCGGCCGCGCTGAGCCTGGGCTCGGGGCCGCCACGGCGGCGGAACAGCTTGGCTGAGGCTGAGGCGGGCGCGATGGCGCCTGGGGCGGGGCAGCCCCTTCCCTGCCTTTCCCCCTTCCCGCGCACTGCCGGGGACCTGAGGCGTCCTCCGGGCCGTCCCGCCCGCTGTCAGGGGCGCCGGCTTCGGCTCTCCGCTGGCCCGCTGTGGCCCTGCCCGGCCGCGAGGCGTCCGGCAGAGTCGGGGGAGCCGACTGTCGTCCCCCCGGCGCAAGCAGGGATGGCTTCGCGGGCTGTCTGAGGCGGGGGGACGCTTCGCCGGGGCGGGGGCGGGACTCGGCTTTCCGGCCCGCGCAGGGAAGCGATGAGAGCCGGGTTATGCGCGGCTCTTCCCGGCCCTCCCGGCGGCCTGCCCGCCGCTCCCCTGCGGGAGGGGCTGCTGGAGCCGGCCCGGGGCGGCTTGGGACTCCGCCCGCGGGAGGGGGGAGAAGAGAGGAGGCACATGCCCGGCGGGTGCTGCCGGGTGGGCGAAACTCAACTCCTGCGGGTGTCGCTCCCCGAGTCGGCTCCTCACGCGATTCTCCGAGCGAGGTCTTACGTCTGATACCTTGTGTAAAGCTGTCTTCGCTTCGTGGGGCCGATCAATAGCTAAGCGGCTTCGAAGAGCAGGGTACACCTGATGAAACTCTGGCTGTCTCCAAAAAAGGCATATTCTTGTCTTGGCATATTCTTGACTCTGTTACACAGATTATTGGTTCAACTCAGTCAAACAGGATTAACTTCTGTCATTCCATGAGTTTCAGTTAAGAATCAATTTTATTGGAAAATTTTCATGCTTAATGCGTATTCTTCCAAGTATTTTCCCTAAGGATCTGTCTTGCTTAACTTTTTTGAAGCGGAAAGAAAAATCTGCAGTGCCTTAGTAGTCTTATCTTCAGTACCCCATTTTCTGCTAGTAGTAGACTAAAATTCAAGCTTGATGAGATACACCATACTGCATCTAGATCAGTGGATTGCTCCTATGCAAGGTTTTACACTGATCTGCTTAAATTATAATAAATGAGTATATCAATACCAAGATTATGTCTTTTTTTTTTTTTAAGGAATTTGTTTTTTGTTTGGTTTGACTGTTTTGCATGGTGTGTATATAAAAACACAAGTTGGTTCTTAAGTACAAACACTGCAGTTTTTTAACAGTTAACTGAGTCATTGATATAAAATTAATTTTCTTCTTGATTTCTAAAGTATGGAGGAGCTCCAGGAGGACCAGCATTCCCTGGACAAGCTCAGGATCCTTTGTATGGTTATTTTGCTGCAGTAGCAGGGCAGGTAACCTTCAAAAATGTTTTTTATTTCTTGGATTTTTTTTTCTGGGAATAATTTCTACATTAGCTTTTGGAAAGAGGAATGCATAAAGTTTAAAAAAAAAAAAAAAGAATGGTTTTACTTAGCTTATCTGCTATATATAGCTGTATAGCTATACCATATACACACAGTAACTATACAGTTTGAATAATGCTGTTAGTTTCTATATAGCATGTATATGTATGTGTAAATGCATACATATATATAGACACATATGCATGTACATGCTATATTTCCTCTATAAGTATATATGGGGACTATGTAGTTACATGAAATGTTGCAACTGAGTTGTGGCTCAGCTCTGGGTTGGGAAATGCTGTCAGCTTCAGGAGGAAGAAGCCAGAAATAATGGGAAGCATGGGCTGCAGAGGTGGCCTGGCTAAGAGCAGGACATGCTAATAAGAAACAGATCATCACATGATCTTAATAGACTTAATAGACTCACAAATGGAAAAGCAGTCTTGAGTTGTGCCAATATCTGGGTTTGCTGGTAGGATAGAGTGATTATTTTACAGGAAAAGGCATTCACAACTTTCATTTAGGCCTTTCTTTTTTCCTCCCTGTCATTCTGCACTGCATTTTTAATTTCTTTCCTGTAATTTTGTGGCATATATTGTTATTGTATGATTATGGATGTTACTAGAAATAAGTAGTTCTTGAACTATATTACAAAGTTTAGGAGCAAATAGTTAGGTTTATTGAGCTGAAGTTCTGTCTTTGTTGGCCATATGTATAGCTATTTATTGCATGCTTCTAGGGTGTGTGCAAATCTAAAACTCTGCTCCTGGATCTGTTACCCGCAGGTAGACATAACCGCAACATGAAAGTTTAAATTCCCAGTTTAAGAATGTAATTTGCATTATTTTTGTTCTCTACATTATTCTTTTGAATTAATAATGCATCTTACAGTCTATATATTACTTCTTTAACATTGCTTATGAAAATATGTAGACCATGTATTTTTGTAGTAAAGGAGAACACTGGAATGACCTGTGTGTAGTGAGGCAGGCCTCTGGTATGGTGGAGCCCAAGCTAAATTCTGCTGAACGTGCTGACAGTTTGCTTGCCAGCTGAGATCCGGGTGCCACCTGGATGTGTGCCAGGAATCAGCAGTGGAGCTGGTAACCGACGCTGGAAAAATGAGTAAGCTCCTAGTATAAAGAGAAAGGGAGGCAACAGCAAACAGGATGCAGCCCTGTGGAGAAGAGGTGGCAGAAGCTGGACCTCAGCAAAGCATAGGCCATCCCCAGGCTTCTCAAGTGAGGCATGGTTACTGAAAGCTGGGGAACCAGTGAGCTAATGGGTATGATCAAGTTAGGACCTAAGAGTACTTAAGTTAGTACTCTTTAATACTTTTTACTTGTAGAAATAATTCCTTATTGAAATAAACTGGGTAGCTTTTGAAATGTTATGCTTGGAATTGGAAGAGTCAGTTTCAGAGACCAGTGGCTGTGCAGAAGTAAAAACCCTGTAAGGAGACAGTGAAATGGAACAGATAAATTATCAGTTGCTTTTACAGCCATCTGTGCAAGTCTGTGAAAACCCATATCTCACAGTTTTCCATAAGTACTAGTTGTAGAATTAGTAAAGGTTTTGGCTATGGGTTGCTGCTCTCTTACAACAGAGATCTTGTCTTAGATTTGAGGAATTAGTTTTCTTTGTTTACAGAAGGAAGTCAAAAGTATTGTTTCAAATCTTTATTAAATTAATTGAGTCTGTCTTTGTAGGAAGTAATAATTTTCTTTTTTCAGTCTGTTCGCAAAGCCCCTATGCCTTGTCTAGTTTACCTGCTTAAGTTCTACTTAAAAATATATATATAAATAAAAAGGGAAGCATCTTTTTGGTAATATTAATCATGATTACAAATCATGCTTTTCTGCCTTCCTGCCTATTTTAAAGTTATGCAGATCCTGCCTTTGAGAAGGCACAAGGGCTTTGAAGAGATTTGCTGCTTGATAGATATGGCTATTTCAAATCTCTCTTTTTAAAATTTTCCTGTGAATTTAAAGTTTTAAATACATCTGTATAGTTAGACTGATGGAGGAGATTGGAAGCAATTTTGGGTTTAGCTGCCATTAATTTTACATGGAATCAAAACATTGTTGATCTTGTTTTCAGACCTTGTCAATTGTCATTTAACATACTAACTACTATTTGTCCTATAAATAATGATACTTCATTTCTGAAAGTTACCTGGCTGTGCCATTCCCATTACACCATTTAGTAGCAAATCTCTGTTCTTAAAAAAAGAAGAAAAAAAATGCTTACTGGATTTAAAAACATAAGGAAAATTCTGAGGCAAATAAATTTGTTTCGAATGTAAAGCAACTCTCTTTTCCCTATTTAATGCTTTACAAAAGTCACATCATTTTTTATATCTATAGATATAATGTTCCATCCTCGAATGAGTTTAAATTATACTCTAACTCTCTGTGAACCGAACTTCACGTTGGGTGTGTGAGGAATGTGACCTAGAATTGCACCTCCACTTTTGACAGCTCATTGCTTTCCATGAATTGGCAGTTGCTTTCTCTATTTGGCCCTGAGCAGGATGCACTGGAAGTGAGTCATTTTCCAAACCATGCAGATAGATATCTTTTCTGGGTTTGTTTTGTTTTTCTTTCAAAGTTCTTTGCTTTCTGCTTTTGTTTGTTCTGCTAACAACTTACTATTTCCCAAAAAACAGGGGTTTTTTAGATTTGTAAGTCTTAAGGCTGTCTTGAGAAAAGGGTATGTATGATCTGGGTTCTAGGTTTCCTACTGTAGCAGTGAGATCATAAACATATAATCTAAAGTGACTACAATATCCACTAAGTTAAAATTAGTACTTTAAGGAAAGCTGTCTTTCTGTTTAAAATTTTGCACTCTGGTACCTGGTTTCTATACAGCTGGCTCTCAAGTATATGCTACCAATATTTGATGTGGGTTTGTTGTTTTTTTTTTTAAAGTTAAGTTTAGAGCAAACCTGCCAATCCTGTTCATTTTTTAGTACATCACTAGATGAGAAAGCTAATGCATATTGCAAAAATATTAACTAAAGAAACATCATTACAGATATGGGTTATAAAAGACAGTTTCTGTCGTATAGCAGACAGGTAATCAGTTGTTTTTTGAAGGGGTAACTAATTTAATGCCACTGAAAAGGGAGTGGGTTCTGGGAATAATCAGTCTGGGAGAGGGAATTAAAACAATAGCTGATACATCTTCTGTTATCAAAAGGATGGACAAATAGATGCTGATGAGCTACAGAGATGTCTCACCCAGTCAGGGATTGCAGGAGCATATAAACGTAAGTTAATGATTTAAATAAACCAAAAAAAAACCCCAACCCTAAAGCATACTAATTCTTATGCCATCTACTAGAAAACACTTGTAGTTGTGCCTTCTGCAGAGGTTTGGGGTTTTTTATTTGCATGGTGGAAGGGCTTTCTTTCTGTATGGACTACTTTGAAACATAAATTCTCTATTCAGTTCTCTGTGTGTAAAACTTGCTTTCTCAACCTCCTTAGTTCCCCACTGCTGAGCTGTGAAATTGGAGAAGTGTTTTGTTTTGTAACGGACAGCCAATTCTTAAAAAGGTGTTCTGCTTTGTTTTTAAATTGAGCTTTGATACCAAAAAATTCTGTGGCAGGAATCCTCTGTCAGGATACCTAGTGTTCAATTTACAAAATTGAGCTTCTGTGAGTAAAACTGGCTTCCTCAAATGGTGTCTATGGTGAAATATAAATGACCGCTTTGGCTGAAACCCAAAACCTTTATGGATTGAGATAAGAGCAAATTAATTTTAAATATAACTTGAATTGCCTCCAGATTGTCTGCTGTCAGTTTTTCTAACAAGTAATGATTAAAAGCTCTTATTTGGATCAAAATATGGTAAGGTTGTATACAGTGAAAGCAATTATATAATATTTTATACATATATTATCAATATATAATAAAAAGCAATTTAAAATGTTAAGTTTAGACAAAACTGAAAATCATTCTTTTAATATAACTTATTTTTCCTTTTTCTAATTTAAACAGCTTTCAACTTAGAGACTTGCAGACTCATGATCTCAATGCTGGATGTATCCTTTATTATGAAATGTAAACATTTTTGCGTTACGTAAGCAAAGATGAGAGTGTGCCCAAAATTTGGGAAGTGCTTTGCAATTCCCGTTCAGCTCTTGCTTGATAAGTATTATGATCATTAGAATTGGGGAACTACAAAATTCCATTCTTACTCATTTTACTGGATGAAATAATAATTCTAAGAAGTGAGGCTCTCGGTGACTGATCTTCTTACAACAAGTGGTATCCCTCTAAGCCTAGGGGACTGTTTCTCCACTGACTGTATGAAGAGTCAGGTCTGGCAGCCCAGAATAGAGTTTTGTACAAATAGCGCATTGTGCTTTTGAAATTGGACAGCACTGTAGATGTCCTCCCTAATGAATTAAGCATTTGTACTACACAGCCTGAATACAGTCTAAGTCCCCCTAAATCCTGTTCCTTAAATGAATCAGGTTCGAGTATCTAATGAGACAATATATTGCATTCAGCAGCAGTAGGACCTATGGAAGACTTATGTATACTGTGCAAGGTTGGAATCTTTGGAGTTTTTTAGTCAAAACTTAAACTGTCATGTTCAAATGTTTTGCTCTTTAAAAAGAAAAAAGCAGAAATGAAACTGGCAGGGCTGTTAGCTCACCTTGAACAAACTGCTTAGAATGAGAGAGAACTGATATTATTATAACTTAAAGTCATTTTTCATTTGGCATCTGTTTATATTTCGGATATGTATTTTATTGGTAACAATTACACTGCAGCTGGTAAAAGAGAAGTGTGTGAACTAAATTAAATTCACAAAGAGAAAATAGTTTTATCAGGTTTCACTGAGAAGTGGGGAGAGCAAGTTCTCTGACCTTTGGTTTTGGTTGATAGTATTATCTCTGTGCTGTGGGATGTTGTAGTTAGTTTTCTACCAGAAAAATTAATAATAGTAAAATATTGTTAATATTGGCCTTCAAAAGAGAGTTTTTAACTACAGATGATACAAATTTCCATTGAGGAGAGGGCTTTTTAAACATTTTTTAAGTTAAGAAATGTTTTTCTTAGCTTTGGAATCAGAGGGATATGTCTGGCACACTGGGATTTAATGAGTTTCAAGAACTCTGGGCTGTGGTCAATGGCTGGAAGCAACACTTCCTAAGTTTTGACAGTGATAGAAGTGGTACAGTGGATCGTCAAGAACTGGAGAAAGCCTTGATGAATATGGGTAAGTTGTGAAATGTTCTTGCTTCTGACACTGACTTACAGCATTTCCTCATGCCAGTTGTCATCTCGCAGTAACTGACACATGATATTTCCAATGAAAAATGTGTTGGATTCTGTTAACTTATCTGTCTTTTCAATATAGACTTTTTATTTTCACATAGGATTTAGACTGAGCCCGCAGGCAGTGACTGCAATCACAAGGCGATACAGCACTCGTGGAAAGATTACATTTGATGATTACATTGCCTGCTGTGTGAAACTCAGAGCTCTCACTGGTATGCTGGATTATAACCTTGTTACTATCATCCCCATAATATATTTTTATTTATTAAAATCTGATTACTCAGTTATCTGAAGTTCAACTTAAACTTTTATGTAACACAAAGTAGGTTTCTTTCAATAGAGTTTACAGGCAGAACTGGAACAATTATAGATTGTGATTTTTTAAATCCCCATTGAAAAATGGACTTAAAACTAATGCAGGGTTTATTCCAGAGACTAGAAGAGTTATGTTATGAAAATTGGGAAACTGTATTTACCAACAGAACATAAAGGGTTGTATATGATAAATATGAAAATGAAGAACGGAAAATTAAGTCTTGGAATGAATTGCAGTCTTCATGAGTTCTCATTCATGTGACTTGGGGAATTTAATGAAAGTACAATGCATTTTAAAAAAATTTATTAACTGTAATTCTTCTTACCTTGTTTCTGTTTTGTTTTCTTAATGCATTTTTGCAGAATGTTTTAGAAGAAGGGATACATCTCAGCAGGGTTTTGTGAACTTCCAGTATGATGATGTAAGTGAACTTTAAGGAATCAGTTAAAGTTACAGGGTAAAACTAGAGAAAAGCTTAAAACTGAAGACAGACAGTAATGATTTGAGTTTGTGCCTCTCTTCCCTACGCTTACGGTGTTAGACCTGAGAGCACAAAGGTTCTGGGTTTTTTTGAGTATTGTCTCAGAAAGTTTTCACATACTGTATAGAGTTCTATAAAATGTTGTTGTGCATTCTTGTCTGGACTTTTACCAGCGTGGTTCAAGAAGATCTAAGAGGCTACGTTGGTTGCTAACATCACTTTCTGTGACTTTTTTTTCTTCTTTTGTTTTAAGGCTTGGTAGGCATTTTTCCCAGGACAGGTTGCGGGAGGTGCAGTTGGGACAGACACAAATCACACTCAGTCAGGCTTATAGGTCTTGGCTTCCTGGCCGCATCTGTGCAGGAAAAGGAGAACATTAGATTCAAGTATTCCTGGGGGTTTTGTTATTATTAAGGAGATGCTTTGTTTTAATTAACTGTTAGCTTATTTCCATATTTAGTTTCAAAGATTTGTTGTTCATGGACTGAATTTATTTACAGAAAAGGGTAGTGACAATGAGTATTTTAGGAGAAAAAGTGAAAACTTCTTCTCTACCATACATATAATAAGTGGTTATTCTTTTTTCAGTTCATACAGTGTGTTATGAGCGTCTAAATCAAAAGGAAAGAAGCCATGGATGATCATGATTAACATTCCAGTTTGTGTTTTGCTTTGCCAAATCTTCCAATGATTGTGTATCTCCATAATGGAAATTGCATATTTTATGAAGGTATCACTTTACACACTTGCATTTTTTTAGTTTTGACAATGACTGTAAACTACTCATGTACTGTCGTCTTTACCTTTCAACCTGTTGAATCAACCTGACTATTAAAGATGTTTTTATTTTCATAAACTTGCAATTCACTATGAATAACTCAAATTATGCAGATAGTAAGTTTTTCTGTAATGTGGTTTTTTTTTTTCCTGTGATTTGCTAAAACCAGTTCTAGAGTGCAACTTAGCTTTTTCTGTCTTAAACAGTATCATGTGTATGACATAAGATGATACATATTCTTTTGTCTTTGACAGCATAAGACACATGTACAAACTGAAAGAGCTTTTTGAATGATCATTTTACACTAGTCTGTTAGAACATCAGTAAGTTTAAGTTGCTTATTTTGACAGCTAGCTATTTGCAAGATGAAGTCTGTGACACCATGCACTGAGTGTAAGACTACCTGTTAGAACTTCAGGGATGCGACAAAACATAGCAGAGAACTCTTCTAGCAGTGCGCTCCGGTATAGGGGGCTTTTGTTGCAGTAAGATTCTTGCTCTGTTTGTGTCACTATATAAAACACTTTTAAACATATTACTACGCTGTGTCAGTTTCTACATTAACTTTCCCTTTAACAGTGAACTTCTAAGCTGCCAGACTTCAGTTACATGTAAATTAATGTTTCTATCATCTCCTCCACTTTAAACCCTAACAAGTACCCTTTCCTGCCTTTATATGCCAACTAAGGTACAAGGGCCAAACCCCACTTTGAAAAATTCTTGCCACATTACTATTTCAGATCTACTTCTATCAGATTACCAGTGCTGTAGAATTTACATGAAAGCAGATACAGAAAGGCAAGACTTTTTTGCCTGAGATTTTTCAGGGGAAAAAAGGGTTTTTTTGTTTGGTGGGGGGGTTTTGGTTGATTTTTTTTTTTTTTTTTTTTTTTTTGAGGGGAAGATTGGCATTGTATGGAGGTAGTTCAAACTTTTTTCCAATGAAATAAGTTAATGAAACTTTTGAACTTTTGTTAATTTTGGTCACTTCTACCTACCACAGAGGAGTGATAGATGTTCTTTTGCTAGCCTTGTAAATGCAGAGAATGCCAGAAGAATGTTAAAAACAGTGTATTTCTTATATTAGTGGTTTAGAGCACTTTTGGGGAGGAGCCTTTGCACTAAGAAATGAAAGCAAAACTATACGTGTGTGTGTATACATAGATACATATGTGGTTATGTCACTGGACAAACAACAGAAATAATCCTTGAAGCAGAAATCTTGCCTGAAGATACTATTTTATACCCGAGCTTGCTAAGGATACTGTAAAATCTAGGTCTCTAGCTTCTGGGCTATAAATTCAAAGCTGGGTGGTCTCACCTAAAGAAGGAACTAGTACTTACTACTTGAATTCTGAATCCTTTGGATATTGCTTCTGGTTTCATTTCAGAAGCTAGTTCTCTTTCTGCCCTCAAAAATGAACTTTAAAGAGATAGACATGATTATATTTCCACATTCTGATAATTGTACACTGTCCTGTTGCACATAAAAGTTGGGAGACAGACATGGAATGCTACAGAAAGCATTTCTAACATGACCAAAGTCCATAAGGGTTTGTCTGACTGAAGTAGCCAACATCAGTTCTGCTGTTGTTCAAAACTTTGACAGCTGATGACGTTAGTAAACTGAATATGAAGCAAGGCTATTCTTCCTGTAGGGTTTTGATTAGACCATTTTGCATAAATACAATATTAATCCTTACACTTTCAATTTTACCCCAAAAAGGATGAGACATCTTTACCAAAATGCTCATTACCCACACATTCCTCTCATACTTTTGCTTGTTTGCATTTCTGGTCTTGTACTGGGTTTGGCTGGGATGGAATTAATTTTCTTTATAGCAGCCCATAGGGTGCTGCATTTTAGATTTGTGACTAAACCAGCATTGATAACACACCAGTTTTAGCTGTTGCTGAGCAGTGCTTGCACAGCATTGAGGTCTTCTGTGTTTCTGCAACCCCAGTGAGCAGGCTGAGGGTGGGCAAGAAGCTGGGAGGGAACGCAGCGGGGGCAGCTGACCCAAATGGACCAAAGCGATATTCCATGCCACATAATGTCATGCTCGGCAATAAACCTCGGTGGGGTGGAAAAGTCTCTCCAAAGTAGCTGTTGCCCAGGCACTGGCTGGGCATTGGTCTCCTGGTGGGAGGTGGTGAGTGACTGCCTTTGCATGGCTTTTTTTCCCTTCACTTATTAAGCTGTTTTACCTTGATCTGCAATTATTTTTTGCTTTTGCTCTTCCAATTCTCCACCCACCACAGGCCTGAAACTACTAATGAAAGAAAACATTGGGCAATAATGAATATAACATTCTTGTAGATAAGTGTAACTTACTAAATGATCTGAGACCCCCCAGAAGTTCCACACTCCTATACAGGTACGAAGTTATGCAATAAATCATGAGAATTATTGATGAAATAATATGTGGGAGTAAAATCGCACCTACAAATAAAAGCTTGGCTTGAAAAATGTGTTCGGCTTATTTTGCATACTTGGGGTTTTTTTTTGGCGGGGAGGGGGTACTTTCTTTTTCTAATGAGAGGCATAACGGGTGTCTGGATCAATGAAAGAAGAGGACCCATAACAAACATGCTAAGTCTTTCTCAGTTTATTTCCTCAGGCTGAATTACTATTTTGGCACCAGCCAGCTACTGGGCAGTGAAATGCTGCAACAGTGTGAACCAATAGGGTTTTCTTCAAGGATCTTCTTGTAAACACAAAACAGAAAACTGGAAAACAAATTGCTCCAAAACAAGGAACAAATTCTAGCTTACCCAAGAAAGAATTGCTTTTTGTTCTCCAGAAGTGTTTCAAAAATCCATGGTATTCACAGGGACTGATAGGATAAATCATATTTCATGTTTAGACATAAACTAAGATAACAAATACGGTTGCTAAGGAGTGAGTACAGAATTTGCTGTCATCTAGCTAAAAGAAAGCCACCTGAAACCTGTGTGAAAATTGCTTCCCCAGTAAGAGTAGATTCAGTGGGCAATTTGAATATGCAAGTTACCTGCTTTAGAGAAAGAGGTATCTATAATTCAGAATTAAGGGTTTCTCTTTCCCGAAACATACTGGGAAGGATTGGGCATAGTTTAGAATGTAGGTAATTTTTCTAGGTTGCCCTCAGACATGCAAATCTAAGGAACAGTAATTTTAGATCTCCCTTGAGAACAGTAGGACCCTAAGACAAAGACGGGGAAGCTCACAGGATCATTTTTCAACACTGGAATTTGAAAAATAACATCTGTATTCTATTGTTAGCCATTAGCCTGGTTTTTTCCCACACATACAGCATCTTTTTTTTTTTTTACAGAGACCTATAAAACAAGAAGTGCTAAATGTAAGGACTTACGAGAACAAAATACACACAACGGTCTTTGTCATTGAAAGTCACTTTACTGATGTTACGGTATGTTAGTAACATTGAAAACCACAGGCATTTGTATTAAATAATCTCATAGAAGTGGATACTGCAATGCTGTTATTAAAAGTGAGCAGGAATTTAGAACCCCAAATTACAATGATTTGATTTTATAAAAAGCAACATTTTGTTTAGCTACATGAAAGCCAGATTCATTCACTTCAACAGCCCAATGCCTGTAATGTATATGACAAAAATATCACACTCAAAGCTAGAAGTTGTAAATTGCAATGCTTCATTTTGGTGTTTGTCAAAATCTTATGTTTCTATTACATCAGGTATGATCTTTAAAGGATTTTAACTAGCAAAGATAACAATATGGTTTAGATTGGTTGTTTCTGCTAATACTAGCCCAACCCCAGTGGTGAAACACGATTCTCCTTGCCTCTCTAAAGGGCTAGTATGAGTGAAAAAAATAGATAGCTTTTTTTTTTTACAGCAATGCCCAAGATAAACATTAGCACAAAATGAAGCTGGCAGAGCCAATTGGTATATACCATCCCAAAAGCTTTGCTGAAAGAACTGGTCATATTGTAAATAGTGTTTTCTCCAGCGGATTAAAAATTATGTAATGCTTTGCTATTCTGAAAAAAATATTTTGCATTTATGCAACAATAAAAATAAGTACTGTATTCTATATAAAACACTACCTATTGTAATATATCTTCACCCTTAGGAAAAGAAAAATCAGGTTATATATTCACAGTTTGAATATGTTCTGGACTGTATTTCCAAGCATAAAATAGGCAGAGTCTCTACACAGGCAGTGAGCAGGAGTCGTTGTACCAATAATCAAAATAAATCAGCATTTACTGTTATACAGAGCCTTACAATATTGCATGATTAGCTCCTAGCACCACTATACGTACAAGGTCAGTCAGGCCTATATACAGAATTTCTAACGTGGTTGTAAAAATAGACTCTCCATGCTAAAGTTAGAATATATAAGGTCTTAAGGCCTCATGTTAAGATTTTTTTTTAACCAAAACTTTACTTTTTTTATTCAGAGGAATACAGAAACAGAAAAAAGATTAGCTTGTTGCTTTGACATTTTATGCTCTAGTAATTAAAAACAGTGTAAGATACCTATACTTCTCCCTTAGAGGATGTGTTTCTTTTTAACTGCTCTGCGCTTACTTTCTCATTCTGAGTTATATTGCAATTATGGCCTGTCTACATAGCAGAAGTTTTTAAAGAGTTTAAAGCTGGCTTAGCTAAAGGGATTTTAAAACTGGTGTAGATTGGATTTTAGAGAACTAAACCCACCAGACCTGGCTAGGTGACCCAATTTTGAAGTCAGGTACGAAGTTTCTCAAGTGTGAGCAAACAACCACATTTCTGTGTTCTGAGCTTATTTTTACTGCTTGTTTTGGTTACTTGCCTGAGATAACACTAATGTTGACTGTTGTAGTGCTTCCCTAAATAGTTGCAGAAAACTTGTGGAATGACAAGATACCACCTGCTGGTTCCAAAGCTTTAGTTCACATCAGCGTCCATACTTGAGGCACCAGAGATGTTTTTCATAAGGTGACTTGGAAAATACTTGGTTCAAAGGAGTTTTTTAGTGTAGATGATAGGAGGCATTACTTAATTTCCTGTTGAAATCACACTTCAGAGTCCTATCTGTATTGCAACTATGTCTACACACTCAGTTTTACCGTTTCCTTTTTTCCTGCTCTATTAGGATAATAGTTAGGTGCACACAGGAACGTTATCCCACCATGCAGTCATGGGATGACAAGCAGTACATATGTGTGCAGTTTACTCATATTTGTCTTCAGGAAATTGATCAAAGTCAAATCCCATATTGCTGATGTCTCATATGGTTTGGAAGCCATGCAAATAGTGGGTCATCAGCTCAGCAGTCTGATGGATAATCCATCCTGGACAAAAAACTGGCTTCAGAGGAGACCAGAGTGCTCAAGCTCTTTAAAAATGAGGTGAATAACCTCACCCTGTGGTTGATAACAGTGGCCCAAGCAGTCTGCTAATGATACAGATACTTAAGTAACTTCTTAGAGAAAGACATGGATGATCTTCAGACTTGGAGCAAGAGAAATAGGACACAGCACAACTTTTAGGTTCACAGACTCAGTGATTAAAGAGGCTTGGCCTTCAACAATGCTAGAAGGTGAGAAAGACACAGGATGGCTGAGCCACCAAATGGTTTTACCAGTGCAAACTGCACGAGACATGAAGCTCCATCACCTACACTGCAGCAAGAGCAGAAGATGTATTAACAGGACTGGGAAAACCTTATCCAGGACATTGTGTGGAAAGATGACTTAGCAGCTTTTCGATCTTAGCCAACCAACAACAAGAGACTGTTAGTGGATGTAATTCTCATTCACGGAAACGCTCTTCAGTAGGAGCAGAAAGGGGACGGAAAAGAAGAGACCAGGAGCTTGCTGAGTTTTACACTGGAGTTTGGCAAGTTTGCTTACAACAGCTAGGTATGGGATTCGATGACAGAGCAAGTCCTAAGAGCTAACCTGTTACCCCATAGGATTACAGAGTCTCATCATTGTTTCACATTACATCCTATCCTATTCATTAAGCAATGAAATAACTGCAAATTTGGTCAGAATTTGTAGTATATGCATTCCTGTAACAGTGTATGTACCTGTTCTTGGCCCTGGTTTTGAAAACAGTTGTCACGCTGGTGTTGACAAGACCACTCCATTTAAAACCAGCAACAGGGATTCAGGTAAGAGGACTTCAGTACACTAGCTGTTGACACAATTTCTTTCCAATTTTAATTCAGGCTATAACCCAAAGGTCCATTTGTTCATTAGCACAATCAAAATTAACTAATAAGTACATCAGCTTAGCAGGTTCAACAGCTCATAAATCAGGAACAAAACTCTTAAGTCATTTGGAAGTAGCTATCTTCAAAGTCAAGTCACACTTCAAATCAGATAAATGGCAAGTAGTGACTTATGTTCACAACTTATGCAGAGATAGGCTGTATAAAATGAACAACCTCTTTAAAACTACTTATTTAAATATAACAAAATTTTATGTAAATTATCAATCAATCACAACCATTTCTGGTAAACTGCCTGAGTATATTCACCAAAAGTCTATAGTATGGATTACTGAAGTTCTTATGTCAACAAATTCAGAATTAGCAGGTAAATTTTTACTTGTTAAACTGTGGAATCATTGTGCAGCGGTATTATTTGGATATGATCTCTATTTTCCAGTCTCCATCAGTTAGTCATATTAATTCTATTTTAAAGATTCTTCTCCCACATGTTGAAATACATAACCCTCATTCTGCAGGTCCTGTGTTCATATGGACAATTACTTTTAATGTATTGAGAAGAGCTGATAACCTCCCCACTTCAAGAGGCACCTACAGCATAGCTGGCAATAACTAGTTCATTTATTAAAATAAAATTAAAAGCAAAATAAAAGCATGAGTCTCAATAAGTCAAAATGACTGAGCTAGCCTATTGACAATACAAGTACTCTATTTTAGACTGGATGAGGTATTATGCAACAATTTATATTGCTATTGCCAGTGTAACTAACTACAGTGGATAAAAATATTTGCAGTCTTCAAGGTTATTAATCTGGCAGCTTTCCAACACACTACATTTTAGAAGTAGGAAACCACAGAATGTAAGCAAACAGCTTCTCTCTTTGACCTCCCCTGGCTTTGGAGGCTCACACAGCCCTACTAGTTCAGGTTTTGTGCAATGACAAGGTCTCCAAGTTACCAACCTGATGCAAAATTCTCTGCAGAAGAATTTTGCAAAAACCCAAGTCCTGTGATGTTCTCACTCTAGACCACCAAAGTGAAAGTCAATATTTATTTAACTTAAACTTAGTGCTCATAACTAGACTTCCAGTCACTAAGTATCTCCAAATGTGAAAGATACACTACACACATAACTGTACCATCATATGCTACAAATGAATTATACCAAAACAAGAGAGAAGTTGAAAATACATACTACATTGAAAATACAGTCAGGAGAGCCATTTGTTTGCAAAACAAGAAGCTATGAACATTACACAAAGAGCCAGTATGTTCTATCCAGTTCAGTCTGCCAAATCTTGCTGCTTCTTGATAAGGCAAAATGGAAAGAGAAGAGTAAACAGTGGTAAACATAAAATATGCACAGAAATCTAACAGGATTATTCAAAATTACATGCCAGTTTGTATCCAAACAAAATACCATAAAAGGCACATGATGAACAGTCCAGTTACTGAAGACAAGATACTAATATGTGAGGGAAAAACAGCTTCCAGGTGACAGAGTAACACAGAGGCTACTGGGTGAGCATAATGTCCTAGTGTGGGTGAACTCCTTGAGGGTCCTGCTCAAAGTCCAGTGAAATCAATAAAAGACATACTGATTTCAAGTGATTATGGCTCAGGCCCTGATTTCATGAGCTATACGCTACCAAATACCTTTAATCCAGTTACCTACGCTCAAAGTAAACCTTTGCAAAAAATATTCTTCAGTGCTGATGGATATTTACTCTTCACAAAAGTGCAGAATCTTTTCCTAAAGCAATTACAAGTGACTGGCTCCTTCCAGATGGTCTGTCTGCATCCACTTGTACTCACTCATATTTGTCTTTCTCCAAAATACTTACCAGAACCTGTCGACTGTGAAGGAAAATCATTTGAACTCCAAGGCCAATATTTCATCATAATCCAACACACAGCCTAATCATAAAATATAGTGTTTCTAAAAATCTTACATACTTTACAGTTGCTCACATCTTTAAACATTTCTTAATTTAATCTTACATATATTTGACTTTATCGAGAGACTTAGAAGTTAAAAAAATATATTAAAAGGCTGCAAGTGTTGGGTTCACTTATTGAAGGAAATACATGAAAGAGGTAGAAGATTCAGAAACACCGTAGATGTTCCCATCACAATAATATCTAATTGATCATACAGCTGTTGGGCAAGGTATTCAACTGCACCACACAGACTCGGGAGTTTTATTCTGCAATGGTACTACCTGAAGCTAAGAATTAGTCAATTTTGGAAAGCTGCAGAATTATAAACTGATTTAATATGGTCCAGTTTCTTACTGACTGAAAATTCCCAATCAAAAGACATTTGTTTTACAACAACCTTTAGAAGTCTCAGGCGTTAGAAATCTAACCATCCACTTACACACAAGATTAACATCTCCATGGTAAAGGGTTTGTTCCCCCCCACCTGTTTTTTTTAGGCTGAACTCACTTGTACTCAGTTTAATGCCCCAAAAAATTGTCAAGGGGGCTTCAGAGGCAGCAAGCATAGCATTCAAGCGCATGGTAAAGGCGATTCCAGTAACAAATAAAAATTAAAAGACAGCAATGAAACTGGCCACTTGCCCAGCACTGGTATTATCTAGTGCAGTGAAATCGTTATGCTTCTCTTAAGCTACGCCTTGCCATCTAAAACAGTGTCTGAAATGCTCTATCAAAAATACACAGCAACTCTCACCAGAAGGACTTCACATCACCACATCCTGAATTGACTACTTAGAAGTATTCCCAAATGTCCAGCAAGTTTGGACTGCACATTACTTAAAGACTCTGTCTCTGTTGTCTGCCAAATCATTCTTGATTACACCTGTGCGAGGATACACCGGTCATCTCACCGAACAACGGATTTTGGCTGGTTCCTCTTATGATGATTTAAGACAAAGTGCTGCTGTACTGGTTTCTGCAGTCTACCATACAACTGAGATTGTCAAGACAGTATAAGATACTGAAAAGATAGTATAGATTTTGGTCAAACACCAGTTTTTGAGAGACATGGTTTTACAGTACTGTACTTTCTGTATTTCCAAAGTTGTCTGCTCGTAATATTAGAAAATCTGAAGTGTGATGATGTTAGTCATGACTGTTTCTTTAGGCATTTGGCAAAATACACTTATGTATAACAGCTATTTTTGACATTATCAAATGTTTACATATATACAATCTGTATACTGAGATTATAAACACGTAAGGTAAAAAAAAAAGATATAATCCTTGTTTGTTTGACGTTTGTGTCAAATAGTTGCCTTTCAAAGCTTGAAATCCTGTCACAAAAAAAATCCTATATTTCTTACTCCTGCATGCTAATTTCTACTACAGTATGTTGTTTATCCCTTACATGTGGAAAGTAAAGAACACAAGGTTCATGCATACAGCATATAAGTTTACATCGGCTGGGCTCTCCAGGAGGCGTGTTCCCAGTTCCACTCTGGTCTGACTCGGGACTGCATTAAACCAGAGGAAAACCTCTCTTACGCGGGACTGGCAAACAGACTGCAGATGGGATTCTAGGTAAGTGTATCTGTCATCATGCGGAATAGCCTTGTCACGTCCGGGCTAATAATCCCCTGTTAATTGTTATGATTTTGGTTGTTCATCAAATCCATAAAATACTAGTCAACAAAAAAGAAAGAAAAAAAAGACTGCTTTTTTCCCTTCCAGATGAGAGGAGGTTCTCACTGTGATCACGGGCATCTCTGTTGATCTTTCGAATTGTCTGAAGAGCAGATGAATGTGCGATGACTCAGTGATGCTGAGTTTCTACAAAATTCGAAGTAAACAGTTCTGATGTCAGCCCAGGAAAACAGTGCAGCTAAATGGACGTCTCCCATAGCTGGAGAGGGGGAAAAGGAACACAAACACACGCTGAACACCAAGATAAAACAGACTGTTACCCAAACAGTGTGAGGAGCTTGTTTGGGGAACTGCATCTACATCACTTGGGTCACCAAGGCTACGCTCGTGGTCTCCTCCCAGCCTCTGGTGGCTATCTGTGCAGACCACAGAGTCAGCAGTCTCAAGCATTTCAGCATGACTTGCAGTCGGCATAGTAAATGTCCGCTGCTGGGAGTGCAGAGAGTTTGAAGGAAAAATGTCAGTGTAGCATCAACTTTGTATTAGACAGCTTTTACCTTACTGTTACGCTAACTACTATTAGTGTACTTTCCCACTCTATTCTACCTAACTGCTCAGGGCAGCATGAATTTCTGCCGTGGGTTTGAGCTGGGGCCGAGGCAGCTCCAGGGCTGAGAAACATCAGTGCAGCCCTTCCTCCAAGCTGCTCTGCCCCACATGTGCCTGGGAGCAACACAACCTGCTGCCCGGAGCAGGACGTGGGGGCAGCAGCACCACAGGTCTCCTCAGCAGTGCTCCAAAGGACAGAGAGCAGAGATGGCAATCTCATCTGCATCAGGAACATGAACTAAAGCTATCACAAGTAAAACTCCTAAAGCAAATTTCAGAGGTTTTTTGCTTATTCAAAAATCTGCTATGTCTGAATTGACACAAAGGAAGCACAGCTAGTATTGCCTTTGGGCAGCAGCTGGAAATCTCTCCCTGCGGAGCAACATCACCATCCACAGCCCGTTCCTGAGGTTCCTGCCCACGCTGGGGGGCCAGGGCAGGCTCAGGGCATGCAACAGCGAAGCCCCTCCAGGTATGCAAGGGCTTGATACAAGCCCTCCACATCCTCCTTAACTGCAGCATAGTTACCTTTCCATAAAGCTGGAAAGCAGCTATCCCCCAGCCCGAATGAGAGTTGCTGGCTGTGTCAGCCCCCTGGAAGGGGTTCAGGGAGGAGAGCCAGACGGGCACCTGCTCCAGGACTGCCAGTACTCCGCAGCCCGAAGGCTGCCCCAGGCATGCTCCCAGCTTGAAATAAGACAACTAGTGAAATCTGGGCTTCAGGGCAGGTTTAAGAGCAACTTGAAGGGATATCTGTGGACACAGCCACCAAGGCTGCCCTAATTGCTGCCAGAGGCTCAGCCTTCAGCAGCTTCTGGAGTTAAGGGTACGAAGGAAACGCCGTTGCTGCTCTCACTGTCAGTCAAAGATGCTGATCTGCCACGCTTTCCTTTTGAAAAACTACCAGTAAATCAAGTCACCGACGAAATGCACAGAGAAGAGGACACGTACCCTGGCACTTTGCCTGTTGGCTTTTTTCTCCTCGTCAGGAAGTGGTGGCATCGGGTAAGGGTATTTTCGGCTGGAAGCAATAGATCCAGTGGATGAAGATGGAGACTTTGCAGGAGACAGTGTCCTGAGATGTTGAAACACACAAAATAAATGTGATGTCTTCGGGTCCTAGCACTGCAACAGCAACTGCCATTACTCTGAAGCTTGGTTCAGAACCAAGTATATAGCTTATTATTAGCTCAATAACAGGGGGATGAAGTTGTTTGATCAGTAGTCTAATAATTTCATTATATGAATAAACATATTTATAGCTTTCAGGAACACTGGAAGAAAAAAATAAAATTTCCTACTTTTTATTAGAATTGTATTGCATAGCAAAAATGATTTCTTAAACTGTTTTATATGGTACTGTAATTAATCACTATAAAATTAACAAACCAAATCTGCAATTGAATAAATACAGAACTAAAAGATAGACATGGCATTATGAAGCCTAAATAGAAACAGTGATTGTATAAATACAAGCTGAACAATGTCTTCTGCCAGTGACTAAATGGCAATTATCAGTGTCTTTATGTATATCTTACACATCTCCTATATTGATACAAACATAGCGAATAAATCTATTATTTTATAACACATTAATTTACACAAATGCATGCACTTGGAGGCCAAACTGTTAGTTGTGAAGTAACAAAGGCATATACAAAGTGCTAATAACAAATTATTAGACATGCAAGCATCATACAGTGCATATTGTTCCAGCCAAAGAAAGAGTCTGATGAGAATATACAAAAATGGACTGATTAGTCAATGGCAATCAGCATTTCTGTACAAGGTGAGTAGAGTAAGCAGGAGCAAGTAAATGTTTGTATCACATGAAAGGCATTCTTTTCATGTCAATAAGGCAGCAGCACATTATTGACTGAAATTTTATACCCAAGAAAAACTCTTATGCTTCTGTTTTGAGATTCTCCACTTTTCCCACTTGAGAGGTTCCTATCAGGCTCTAAATCTGGGCAGAATAAAAGGGAAAAAAAGCCTCAAAGTAGAAAAATTGAGCTACTCTGGCCTTCTTGTTCTGTTTTGCAGACTGGGGCATTTTTCAAAGGAGGCCTCCCACTAGTGCAGGCACATCAGGCCCTCCCTGAGCACTGCTGCCTACTATCTTCTGAACTTAACGTGCCCCTGAAGATGGAAGATTTCCCTGCGTTTCCACAGACAGGTCTTCCAAGCCCCTCAAACACAGCAGGGAGCTGCGTGTTCTGCAGCTGTAGACCCCAGTGATGAGCACCATCACTCATTAGCACTGAGCCACAGGAACCACCCCTGCAGACAGCCCCACATCCCTGGCTCTGGGATTTGCAGGATCAGGTCCTTTCATCCCGAGAGGATTACAGACAAGGCAGGGACTCTTGTGTGTCTGGAATTGTTTTGTGCCTCTATTATCTAAGTGAAATGCATTTACCTTTAAACAATTATTCTTTTATTTTGGACTACTGTATCACTTTGTTGTGTCCGTAGCTCCCTACAACAGCACACTCTTGCCTCCCATACAAACAATGATTGATGGTAGCCACGAGCAACAAGGTGTCAATGGAAATTATATGGTGACAGCTCTCCAATCTGGCTCACAACGCTCTAATGCCTCATGCTGTACCCTCTAAGTTCAACAGCCCTGACAAGATTTAGGTTGGTACAATTGTCCAAACACTGAAGAGTACATCTTCAGCACATGCACTCTGATCACCCATGAAGATGAACTGGACATACATGACCATTTTCAGGAAGAAAATTTTAAACAGCTACTGCAGTATGAAACAAAGCGTTCATATGTCCGGCATCACAGATCTGGGCACCAAACTGCATGTGCAACAAAACAGGTTATTTAAAAAAAAAAAATCCAGGGAAAGGTTCTCAACAGTGCCCTGCTGTTTACTACCCGTACAAGTCCTCTCAGCTGTGCCCACAATTGGACTGATAAAGATCACTAATAAACTATTAGTGGATCTAGCATCAAAAAAATAAGGAGAGGAGGAATGGGGGAAGATAAGGAGAGCACTTTTTACGTATTATTAGTAATCAAATTATTTATGAATTTTGCCAAACAGTTGCAGGAGGATTTAAAATCTTCATGTTTAAATTTGTAATGATGCACCTGGAGATTGGAAGCAAGGAACTGGGGGGGTGTTAGATCTGACTTGGCAAGCCTTATCAGAAAGCTGTTTATATGGGTACCACAGCCAGGAGGTGGCACACAGAACGAAGGCACCTCGCAGCCCTTGCACCACAACCAGGCACGACATCGCCTCCTGCGCACCACAGGCTCTTCCCACGGGTTCTTTTAGGCACCGCAAGAGAAGGCCACGGTGAGAGGAAAAGCCATGGCCAATATCCCTGTCCAGCAGCCTGAGTAGGTGATCCTGGAAGAAGCAATAACCTCCCTAAGGATGGGGCATCTTGAACATTTCCACAGCAGGTCCCCTGACCGGGATCCCTAGCTGAGCCTGTAGCCAGGTAGCTTTGCACCGTAACTCAAACACAATGCTGCCTTTTCAAAAGATTTTGAAGCCCAGACCTCCAGTGTAGCTGCCTACGTTTCTTACTTCTCAACCCCGCTTTGCGTTGCCAGCTCACCTATGGTTTGCACACCTAACTGATGTGCACATTGCTGCTCACCTGCACGTGCAAAGCTACAGCCAAATACATCGAGAATGCAGTTGCACACTTAAAAGAAATGACCTTGCCCTCCCCTCACAGGCCCCTTTTTTCTGCTACACAAGTTATGTGCTGGTTTTTGTCATCTTTAGTGCCATCTACTGAGACTGTAAAAACGTATCGCTACTAAGCATATGCTCACAGATCTTAGGATGCGCCTTGTGTGATAAGCGTAGTTGTTTGAGGTGTTTTTGAGCACTTTTCAGGTTCTGCCCTGCAATTGTGTATGTGCTGTGTATCCCAGATTTACATGTACTTTAAATGAGAAAGAGCCAGACATGGCCTTTCTCATTTACAGGATGGAAGAAAGACAGCATTCAGGGACACTTGCGGGTAATGCTGGGGTTGAAGGTATGCAAAACTTCGCAGTTTAGTCAAGGGTGGGATCCATTTAGCTTTCACTGGGGTTTCAGTTCTCCTGCTATCACATCCATTAGCTTTCATACCAAACCTTGTTTCCAGCTGAAATTTATACAAAAAAACTAGGAAAGCAGACTGGGTTGCAGACTGCCTTCTGCCCTGTACATGCCACGACAGTTTCAGAGGTTTTACCACCAACCCCAAATAAAGCCATGCACCTCAACGCACTGGAAGAATTCTCATTTCTGACCGAAAGCAAGATGTAGCGGCCACTTTGTGTCCATCTTTCTGTCCTGGAAGCTGAAACTAAGAGTGTGGGGAGACCATGCTGGGATTCACAAGAAAAGGCTGTGGCAGCGGGAGGACATCTGCATGCGCTCTCCGGCAGCCAGGCGCCTGCCTGCTCTGCCTGCTCGTCACCTACATGGGGAGAGTGTTGGCCCACACGAGACGGGGAAATGTGTCACCTGGTCACACACTAAATGTCTTGTGACTTCTGGTGTCATTTTAGCTGAACTCAAGGCAGGTGGCCCTGACAGATCTGAACTGTTCATAAGCTGTGCTGGATTCTGTTTCATAGACTGAAATAATTTAACGAAATTCACTTAACACTCAACCTGGCGAAAGCGTTTCAAGCCCAAAGGCAGATACTATCAGCCTAACCTGACCTTTGCTGCCATAGGTTCAGCTCTTTGTAGGACATCATCAGCCTCAATTATCCTACATCAGGAAGTTGGGATCTTCTAAAAACACTGATGTGGCGAAACGTTTTAACATTTTAAATGAAGTTCCTTTTAAAAACCACAGATGTGTGCAAGCTTCCTCAGAAAATGTAGCAGCAGAGGGGAGGCTCGGCTCGAGGGGGGCTGCAGAAAAGGCAAAGGCTGTGGCTTAAGCCATCCACTTTAAGCACTGCACCGCAATGCCCCAGAAGCAGGCACTCACACGCTTTAATGAACTCTTTTCCCTAACTCTTGAAATGAAATCCTGACCCTACTGACCTCAATAGGCATTTTTTTCATTGGCTGCCAACAAGGACAATATTTTGCTTTGGTTGTTATGGGGAAAACTGGTTTTTGTTTTTCTTTAAGCACAGTCTAAAGCTGCCTCAGCGAGAGCAGAGAGCTAATGGCTGGTCACGGCTCTGGCCTCAGCTGGATGCTCACGGAGGAAGGCAATGGACCTCACAGAGCAGCAGAGCCAACTCTGGCTAATGATCAACTGAGGAGGAGATGAGAAGATGTCGAGGAAGAAAACAAGAACATCGAAGCACAGAAAAAAACTAGGAGGGAAATGGATAGCCTGTTGTCTCCTGCCCTCCATGCTCCTTGCCAATGCCTTTCTGATATGGGATGGCCATTTTCCCTCTGGGTATGCATCCTGGGTCTCCATCTAAAAAACCTGTTATCTTTGTAAACTATTTTCGTACTTAAACAACTCCCATAGAATCTAAGTTACTGTAAATATTTGCATTAAATGAAATGTAGGCAGCTCAGTGCTTCAAAAGGTGCCTTCTAGTCTTTTTTGTCTATAATTATCTACAGAAATGCCACATTTTGGGATTCTGACAGTTTATTTTCTGATACCATCATGGTTCCTGAGTCTTTCAAGATTCAGTGAGAATTTTGAGTAATCCTTAACCATCTTTCATAAGGTCAGTCTGTGCAGTAGCCACTGTAATTAGCAGTAGCAAAAATAAGTAGTAGTATCACACTGGTAAAACAGCGTGCCTTGCTGCAAAGCTGAAATCAGGGAAAGGTTTCCTGCCTGGGTTTATTGCTGGGGTTACGCAGCTATGGCCTGGTATGTAAAATTAAAATGTAGCCTAGACTTTGAGCAGTAAAATGAGATTTTTCTTTACAGATCTTACTTTCTTACAGAAGGGAATCCCACAGCTGGGAGCTTTCTGGTGCCAGAGATACCAGCTACTATTATTATTATCATTAATAAAAAGTAATTATATAGAAATACCCATTAGACTTGTAGACGAGGAAAAAAAATTAATAACTAGGACACCAGGTGTCAGAGACAAATTTTGATTTATACAGGTTTTTTTTAAGCTGACGGAGAAAGTCTGTGATGACTAATATCTCTATTTTCTGAAAATTTGCAGGGTTCCTAGGAACTGTAGGAAGTGTGTTTCTCTTTTTTCCTGATTCTACTTCAACTCTACCTGCAACAGCACCAGTCATCAACACATTATTCCTAAAACTATAGGGAGACAAGCAAAACAACACTGTTACTTTCAGGACGTCTTTAAAAGAAAAGGGAAATCAAAGATGATTAGCAACAAAAATACTACTCATCTAATTATCTGGTGTAAATGTCTTATCCTGGACTATGATTCCTAAAACGTAGTATCAGCTGGACAGCCTGACTTCAGCCTGACTTTCTGGTTTGCCAAACAAGATTTGTTTTGTTTTGTTCATGAATCACTTCACAGACTCGAAACCCAGCCATATGATGTTCAGACACACCATTCTTAGGAACAATGTTTTCCAGTTCGTGGCAGATTAACCAAAATTGCACCTGAGTTTTGGGGAGAAACTGTTCGGTTCAACCTCTCATAAGCCCATGGCAACTCATCCCAGGAGAAGATTTGATCCTTTGCCTTCCGTAATGTGCCTGCAGAATATTTCCCCATGGTTACCTCAATTAATGAGGACATACTGGTTTCTAAATTTATTCTAGTTTCTCCCTCATTTCTAAAGCTACTGCTGCAGGCAGTCATTAGTAAGCTTCTATGGTGTAAAATTTTTAATTTATGTTTCATCTCTGCTGATATACAGCCCTTAAAACTCACATGGGTCAGCTTAATCCTCATCTACATGCAAAAAATGCTTGGTTTATCTCAAATACAATTAGAAATGTGACTCATGCGGTGCAACAGTTGAAAACCCTCAGGGGTGGGGTACGCTCCCATCAATTTAATCTAGTTACTAAATCAAGATATACTGATGTTAAAAGATGAAAACCAAATTAAGAGTATCCACACAGGAATTTAAACCTGTTCAACTAAACCATTTAAAGTAACATACTTCAAACTAGTGCTATCTTCATATTCCATCAATCCCTTTGTTTATTGCGACCACAGGGCTTCTGATACAAACACCCTGAAAGACAGCTATGGGGTTAGATTATGGTGGGTGACTGATGGCCTTGCCTGAACAACAAAGGTCCAGAGGGTATTTTTAGGAAAAGGTTTGCTAATAAAAACACACCTCATTTCTAGTGTGAGTGCCTAATTTCACCTTCCAGTGACTTTTGGTCATTATCAGTCTCAGTCTGCTAGTCTAAAGGACTTCCCACCACAAAGGTTTTGCTCCGTATGCAGCTACGTGGATTTTATGATCAGGTAAGCATTTAGCTGCTCCATTAAACTGAACAGCTTGAGGCCCTGCAGTGCCTTCTAAGGTTTCTCAGGGCTTAAATCTTCTCAGTTCTTGAACGTACTTGTTGAACTGTGGACACCAGAACTGGACCCTGTATCCCAGTTGGTACAGCAATGGCATCCCAGCACTGGCAAAACTACTGGATTCACAATACACCCTGCCTGAATGCCCAAGCACCAACACCAAGATCTGGCTGATACCAGCTGGCAAAATCACAACATCCTCCTGTAAGCCTTGGATTATTGTGTCAGGGATTTCTACTCCTTGTTCAGGACTGAGATCAGGACTGGCAGGCTTAAATTTAACTCATTTGCCCTATTTGTTCATTGGAAAGCCTTTCTGCAACTTACTCCATGATTTAAGAGTTCTTGAAAGCAAACGCAAATGGTTTAAAACAGTGACAATTTTATGCTCTTTTAAGACTTTGGAACATTTTTAGTTCTAAAAGTGACTAAATTCCCACTCTGCTATTTAATATCTGCCAGTGCTACTATTGGAATAGAAGTGTTTCATTATCATCTTGTGATAAAAGTCCATCACAGTTTTTTTCCCCCAATACACACTGGACTTATTTAGTGAATGTTTCTGCCCTTTTGCACTCTTATTAGGTCTACTAATGTAGCAAAATTATTGTGAAAATTCCATTTACTCATTCTTACCATCCTTCACTGTTTTGGCTACAGATTTGGCTTTGTATTCTTTTTCTTTTTGTTTCTGTAATTCTTGTTTCAGCTTCATTTTTGATATGTCAACTTACAACTTGATCAATTTCTTTCATGTTTTACATTATTTGTCATAAATTGCCTTCCATTCTCTCCTATGCTAGCTGATTTTTTCAGCTGATGCAAACTTCTGTCTCAGCTGTGGGATTGTGTCTTTTGGGAATCTGCTAAAATGTTCTCAGTCCCCTGATTCATGTACAACAGGGAGGCCAGCCTCATGGATGCTTCTTCTCTTTAACTTGAAATGTATCAAATAATACACACTTTCCCCTCTCAAAAACAAGTGATATTTTTGGTTGAACCCTACGCTCACTTGTAACAGATTCATTAGTGGTTTGATAAATAGAGCACAGAGTATATTCTCATACATTTAATTTTCCAATTACAATATATTAATTATTTCATTGTATGCTGAGGGTAAAATACCACTACTTTTTATTCTTTTTTCATTTAAATTTTAGTATGCACTATATAAGACAGTGGGTAGAGTCGATGTGTTATGAAACCACTTGCTTCAGTAAATTACATTCTATTTAAGTTAATACTACTTTATTAGTGATAAATATGTCTCATGCCCATAAAACACTACTTGGCATAAAATGATGAGAAAGCTACTACAAGCTATAGATGATGGTGGGAACGCATGCACTACACACACCCTTTTCAATGGCTTCATTAAAACATTCAGAAAAAGAATTGTAAATTGCACATGAAGCCAAAACCAGACATCAAAATGCAACAAAAGAAGAGGGGCCCTTTGCACCTACAGTAACTTGTATTGATTTATACAAGGTAGGAGTCCCAAGATATTTGTATATGCTGGAACAGCTCTTAAAAATGATATAGAATTAATTTACAAAATACCTAAAGTATGGTCCTTCAGTGTTTTTATTCACATCTTCTACCCACTTAGCTACATTATATTCTCTTTTGAACCATGGGTTTAAATACCTGCAGAAAGCAATGGAAGGAACAGAGAAAGCAGAAGAACAAGAATAGAAAATCTGAGAACACACAGCACAAGCTTAGCAAGGATGTCTTCATCCCCAAAATGCAAGTGAATATGGCAAATAAATCAGTATGAATGTTGGGTGAGGACTAGGCAATGTGTACAACTGCATGAGAAAATCTGACCTACAACAAGACTCATATGTTTGATTCATCTGGAAACTCTTTGGCATACATCATTCATTTAATGTCTTAAGGGTAAAATTCACTCCTATGCAGAGGGCCAGCATTGAACTCATGGTTTGAACTCCTCTCATGATCTCAGAATAAGGATGAAGGGGCATTTTGGCTCCAATCCTGCAGTTTGCTTGTTGAAGACACACGTTTGCACCCATCTAGAATAAATTGCAAGATAATAGTTTAATGAGCACAGAAACTTGGGCTTGGCCCTTTCTACAGGAATGAATTTCGGCCTCAGCGTGTTAAAAGGCTTGAATTGTCTGCCACTGCAGTGGCAATTTTTACACTTATGTGCAAATAACCCTCTGATTTTTCAATGATCATTTAATCTGGTAGGACCACAAGAAGCTTTAATGGAGGTGGGCTGCAGAGTTATCTCACATTTTACAGAAGCAATCTTGATACCAAAACCACACTTTTTAGGAAAAATGTCTGAGCTGTGTACTCATATTAGTTACATGAAAACTATGAAATAAAGATGGTGTTTAATTATCTGACAGTAATATTACCAGGGAAGAAGAAATTTTTTTTTGTACCTGGTTTCTCTTAGCCCCCAATAACAAGATTAGCAAATTCCTCCCCCTCCGTCATGTTAAGAAAAAAGGGCAATGTAGAAACAGGAGTCTGCCTGGTCCAATTTAATGTCTGTCCTTGTTGTATAAGAATAGCAACAGTTTAATGATTATTTGTGATCACCACCTTTATATAATAGAGAGTAGCACACTCTGAAATAGGAAACAAATTGTAACCAAGGAAAAAGGGAAAGAAAATTCCTCTTCAAGTTACTTTCAATATTTCTGGGCCAGTTCTCGCCACCCTTGTTTACGAGAGTGACTCCAATGACCTCGCACATGGGAACAGGCCTCGCAAGGGATTGCTCAGGTAAGTAAAGGTTGGGCCAGATCATGTCGTTCAACCCACACCATATTTCAGACCACGTTGATGACAAAAGCGGCAGCACTTTTTCGACTTCTTTTGCTCCTTTTTTGCTCTGGAACGTCTCCTCCCCGCCCCGCGCAAGCACAGCCACAGCTCTCAGAAAGTATTCGCCCTCAGCCACAAGTGCTTCTAAGTAGCTTCCTCAGCTCGCTTATTTATCAGGAATCAGGAGTGCTTTATGCTTTCCAGCTTGGGCTCTTAGAGAAAGAAAACGTCAAAAGTGGCAGCGCAGCAACAGATGAACCGCAAGTGAAGCAACAGGCTGACGCCAGCATCACCAGGAACTAATAAGCTTCTGCTTTAGCTTTAATTGTAGCTGTGACTACACATTTTCTTGTACTTGCTGCAGTACTTTTGACTTGCTTTTTTTTCATTTGAAAGGGTCTTTTGGTAACCATGAAACACTCCCAATCTGGCTTCCTGTATTAGAAAACAAAGTGTAACGTGGTATCAAAGCATGCAGTTGTTGCACAACCGTGTTGCAGAGTTTTCTGGGTCTGGTTGTATTACAGACCGTCGTTCACCACCTCAATTCATCTGTTACAGAAAGGTTAAACTCAAGTTACTGCAGACCACTACGTGATACCATTAGAAAGCTCTCAGGTTGATCTTCCCGGCCACATGTTCATTAGCAACGGCCAGAATCCGCATTTTCTTGGAGTGAGAAATTCTGCTTTAAAACACAGGTGTCCTTACACGTAAGCCTATAGCTAGACCAACAGCTTGATTTGGCTTGTAGCGCAACATGCAACAAGGCAAAAGACCTGGGCTCAAGAGTACTTGTACTCCTCAGGCTGGCGAGGAGGAAGGTTAGCTAGCGCTGCATCAGCAGGAGCACCTCCAAGCAGTCACGGTGTTTTGCCACAGTGAAACTACTGTATACTGAGGGAAGGGACTTGTCACGGGATAAAATGGCAGCCCAGAATGCAGGGGGGCAGGTGAGACTGACCTGTGATCCCGACTCCCTGTTTGGGGGTGGTCAGAACCCCCTGGGCTTATGCCTTGGGCCAGGATTTGGTGGGCGAGAGAAAGCCCAGGCTCAGATGCATGGGTTACCCTGCTGCAAAAAGACAATATATAATAGAAAGTCTAAGCCAAAGATGTTCGTATTAGTTATAACAACGAGGAAGACAAACGCTTATAGGAAAAGCAGTGCAAATTAACAAAGGTCAGAATCGCTATTTGGCAAAACACATGTTCCCTGGGATCTGTTTTAACAAAAGCTCCCAATTAAACTGTCGGCTTATTCAGAACACTCTCATTATCATTCCTGGATAACTCTAATTGATTTTAATAGAAAACTTCTTTTATCAGGCCATTTCATCAACTCTGTTTGTGAAAAAGCTGCAGAAACATTTGGCCTGTTGGCATTCCTTCTGTGTGAACGGAATCATCTGCCTTTAGTAAAGAACGTGAATTTTGGTTTCAAACATCTAGAAACAATTAAAAATGTCCCAAAGGAGCTTTAGCAGTCTCCACAGAGCTATACCCTTAGCAGAAGCCTTGTTCACGTATCTGTTAGGTACAAGGGGTCGCACAAAGGCACGAGCAGTACATCTTTCAGGAACTGCCCAATATGCTTGCAACTCTCCTGTCGGTGCCGCTCGTGAGGGCTGCAGAGCTCAAACCTTGCTCAGCGCTTAAGAAATTTTGCTTAAATGACTAAAGGCACAAGTCTCTGTCTGGTGCTTGGCTGTATACAAAAAACCCCTGTGCATCATATGTGCAGTTACTGCAGACTCATGCATATGTCAAATACTTTTGTAGGCAACTGTACTAGTCTGCACCTCCTTAAAAAAAAATTGAATTCTGCACAAGGTATGACACAATTGAACCAAATCTTCTAGTGGTTAACTACACTGTCTCTACTACTAACAGGAGACCAACAGTGTTACCCCTTTTCTTCCATCTCAACAAGTATGCTTCATTGGACTCCCAGGGGCCACACAAGTGGACTTTCCAAATGCCATCCACCGTTTCAGAACAGATTTCAATATTCTTCTATTATTTCCCAGAGAAGGTAAGAAGGTAAATTTGTCTGGGAAAAGCCTCCATGTATTCTGAGGCATCCCCAAAGCAGCTGGCGTTGCTTTTTGTTTTCCTAAATGAGTAAATGCTGGCCACGGTTAGATCATTCTCAGTCAATTTTCTCTGCTCGCAAAGGAAGTTATCTCTCTAACCAGAGCCACTGTGCGCCCTCAGCAATTCTCTCTGTTCCCCACCGAACTGGCACAGCACGTGGATCATTCAGTGGGAGCTCTCTCTCCAAGGGGTGACAGGCTGGCCAAGGAGACTCGGATAAGCCATGCGTTCCTGTGCAATCCAGGACAGACTCTGTCAGCAGAAAGAGCATTTTCCTGCCTGGCAGGTCTCTCCCAGGGACACACACGCTGTGCTTCATCCCTAACAGGCTGCTGCACAGCCCGTGGGAAGTACAAGCCTCCTCCCTCTAGCACCGGGGCTGCTGCTGCGTTGAGAGACCATAAGCAGCAAGAAGGAAAGCAGAGAATTAGGTGGAAATTCAGGGGCACCTTTAAAAGAGAAAAAAAAATTCAGGGAAAAAGACTTCCAACTCACACTCTCTATTTATCCACTTATTTAGTGCTCCAAAGTTCTCAGAGCAAATGTATCATATACCAGCTGCACAGAGGAAAAAATATGCCCATTGGGGTTTTTTGCTTTTACTGAAAACAATACTCTTCCCATGCAGTTATGTTCGCTCTAGGCTAAAAAGAGCTGATTTGGTTTCATTCTTTATGGACCAATTCAGCCCCAGTGTACACTGCTGCTGAATGACAGAATAATAGTATCATTCATTTAAACTTTTTTTTTTAACAAATTTTGTTTAAGAAATACAATTAGAAAATGAAGGAAAGCACAGGACAAGTTTCTAAAGAAGAACGTGCAATCTCATTTGTATTCTTGGCAGTTTGGTCAGACTAATTTTGCTTTTATCAAACTGTCTCATGCAAAGAGAAAAGAAAACGAGCAAAATAATGTTCCAGTAAGAGTTTATCAGCACGAAGACCAAGAGCACAGGGGCACTTGACAGATAAACTCCTCCAAGGGATCTGGGGCTAAAACTTCTGGTTCCATGTTGTCATTTTGACCATGCAATGTTGTAATTGCAATGTGCATCAAACTGTTATTTCTAACTTTTAACAGAGGGTCTTCTCTATGAACCTTTCTGAGCCTACTCACCTCAAGACAGCGCACTGCAGGTGGAAGAAAAGTTTCAGAACAAACTCAAAATCCCCAAACAGGAGAAAGCAGGGCCCAGAAAGGAGTTAGCATTATTAGTTTCCAGCAGTGTTGGTATCAAGCCCATTTGCCCATACAGGTGCAAAGTTAGTACTAATGATACAGGGAAAGGGCACTGTCATTGCCACTATGGTCAAAGAAGGGTCATTCCCGTGTGGCCTAAGTGCTGTAAGAGCAGGCCAGTGCTTGACAAGCCCAGAGATTATGTTTCCAGCCATTCACCATTCATTCACAAAAGGAGCCTGAACCAGCAGGCTTAAGTACATAAGAAAGGCTCTTTCCCTATGGGGAGCACTGCACACATGGGCTCTTCAGTAAATGTAACCAACAAATCAATATAGAAAGCAACTCTAAGCCATACTGGAAAGGTCTGGGGATCAGTTGCTTGGTAAGGACTCTCATTACCCATTTATTGCAGGGCTTACTCAAGACTGGCTGTTTCAGGCATACAACAATAAACTTCAGGGTACTCTCAAAGCAGACAGGTACCTCTCCTAAAACCTCCAGGCAGGTACGCAGAGATACAAATCTCTAACTCTGCAATGGCCCAACCCAAGGTGAAGACAAGGGTAGGAAACAGGTTATCAGAAATTCAGTATTGAACCAGGATACACTCAGCAATGGCAGTTTACTGTAGACAAAAGCCTGCAGTGATGGTGCAGGCTGCCACCATCATTGGGAATTGCTATGGGAACGACTGTGAGGAAGCCTACATAAAAAAGAAAATTGATAGTTAATTTTTAAAGAATACATAAAAAGAGGTTGAAATACATTAGCCAAACCATTTACCAGATTATCAGTCAGCAATAAGAATGGGCCACAGAGTAAAAATGCAGCTGTCTATTTTTCAGTACTCTTAATCTCCATCTACAAAACACAAATATGAAAACTGTACTTTTTGGCTTTGCTTTTTTAAGTTCAGACTTACTCAGTTGAATTAGACCGTGGCCTAAATCTTTTGCCTCTGACTTTCTTTCTGTTTCCTCCTATATTACCTGAAAGAAATCAAAGGATAAAGACAGATGGTAAAACAACTTGAAAGTCACCTGCGTTCCATGCCAAACTCTATATTCTTTTTGCATCCCCAGCAAAAGAGTCGTTACCTCATTAGCTTTAACCATTTAAAAGCCACAGGTCAGTCCCTCTTGATTTACCTCAGACCAGGTAAACCTGACACTTAGGTGGTCTTTCTCTACTTGCTGCAACTGTGCAGAGCAAAAAACTCCTTAATTTCAGCTTTCATTTGAGAAAGTCACTACACTTCAAGAAAAACACTAAACACTGCCTGATAAAATCACAGAAGCTGGCAAAATAGACTTCTTCCTCTTTTTCACATTAGCTCACACTGGACGAATGGGAGAAATTAAATGTCATTTCTAAGTGCCAAAGCATTGTGCAAAAAAGGTACTTGTGTAGGGTGCTTCTAAATCCCAATTTTAGGTTAATAACAATCAGCACAATTTTAAGGAGTCATGCTGCTGTCCTAAGATCAGCCAAACTTTCATCAGAGCAGCAATGGCTCAGAGGCTGGTCTCCACTGTGGCTAGCACAGAGGTTCACACTTACCTTGCCAAGAATTACTCCTAGGCCTCCCATTTTCACAAATGTCTGAAATATGTTTTGTGTCTGGGATCCTTTCACTCCAGGAATGAGATAATCCATTTGACCTGGAATAGGAGGGCTCAGATGCGGTTATTGTTAAGGGTATTGTCTCACATCAGCGTTAGCTCAGCAGTTCAGAGAGTCACATTCCCAAGGCCGGTGACACAGCCTAAGGTCTGTCTGCACTAGCAGAGCATCCAGGATTCCTGGTTAAGCCCTGCAGTTACACTTCGCCAGCTGTCCCTACAGTGGTTTGGTATGTCCATGTCCAAGAGCCAGGCTTCAGCACTGCTTTCTCCCGTGTCTACTGTGGAAAGCATGAACACCAGCACACACTGGATTTCCAGCTCTGCCCCAGTTCTTAGCTGGAAGGTGCTCTTCCAGCTGTGCTTGTCTCAAGGTGGTTTTTCCTCACCTCCCGCCTGCAGGCTGCCCACTCCCTCCTGCTGTTGCAGGAAAGCTGGGACTGCTTCCCTCTACCCACTGCGACAAGTCTCAGGGGCCCAGGAGTCTGCGATGAACACCCTCCCACCCACAGCTGGTAGCTCCAGTGGAGGGGTAACTGCCTCATTTTTGCTAATTTTGAATTTTTATTATATTTTGTCAGCTAGTCACTACAGTATATAATTTTAATGCCAAACTCAAAGCCAAAACCAGTCTTTATATCTAGGTGCTTGGTGCAAACTAAAGTTTTTCTTTTTCCTTGTATTCCCTCTAAGAGCCAGAGATGTGTGTGGCAAGGTCCACACATGGGGTTTTGCAACAGGCTCCCTCCTGTTGAACTAGAGCTGATGCTCAGCTGTTTGCCATGGGATCTACAATTATTACCGAGAGAAGAAAACAAGAGGAAGTTGAAAACTGGTCAGAATAGATGGCTTATTTATTACAAAGAAGTTTTGCCTAAAGGATCTATTTCTGTAGTTTTAAGTCTGAATACTCTTGCATTTTTCAGTCTCTGCTTTCCTTGGAAGGCAGGCATCTGACAGATGCTCTTCAGCTTCCAGAAGACCAGGCTAATCACAGCCATGCTGAATTAAGTCCAGGGTTTCGTTAATGCAAATTTACTTACAGGATGAAAGGTCCGAGAACCAACAGATCCATTAACAGATTTTTTAATAATTTTCTCCTCCTAATGGTCTATTTTCAGGTTCAGGAGTGTCTTGCTATATACTGGTTTTGGTGTTTGCTGTTTCATAATAGCAAGAGTTATCATAAAGTTATCTCTTAATCCTTGAACATCCTAATACTAACACTTCATAGCGCTTTCCAGCATGGAGAAGCCCAGGCGGCTAATGGCCTGGTCACCCTGTCTCCCAAGAGATGTCATCCATATCTGCACACAAAGCAAATCAAAACCAGCTTTAAAGGTAGGAAATAGCACTCTGGGCATTGAAATGGGAGGACTATGTCAGCTCCACCACAACGTTAATGTAGTATTTGTCAGACTTACTTTTCCAGACGTTACAGTGGCACAACATACCTGAACTGGTGGTGGGGAACAACAAAACTCTCTAGTACAGACAGACCTTAGAAGCCGTTAGCTTTTTGGAACAAATAATATAGAGACACATGAAAGAAATGAAGTATGAAAAGAAACACAGATACGGAATGAAAGAAGAAACACATTAAATTCTATTCATTTAAAAACAAACTTTTTTTTCCTTAACTGGTATTTGAACCTGCTTACACAAAGCTATGAAAACTTGCTACCCCAAGACTTTTTTAAAAATTTATCCAAATGAGAAAAGATTCTCCAACACAAACAGTGCCTCATTTAAGATTAACACTTGCTCCCTGAAAACAAATAATTTATCCACTCACAAATCTAAAAAGCTGAATTTAAAAATTAGAAATCATTAATTAATTATACACTACTATAGTTTTCTTAATAACATATTCATTAGAACAGACTGAATGAAGTTGCATATAGGATCAAGCTGCTATACCCAAATAGCAAATGTCACTGCAAATGTATCCCTTCCGTACATTTCTCTTTACCTTCTTTGAAATAACAACAAAGAAAATGGCTTCATCAACTGCACAGTTGTAGACTGCTCAGCAAGACAAGAATTGAGAATTGCAGTTTTCTTACGAAGCAGTTCAGGATTGTCTATCCCTCCTACGACACAGTGTTTCTCATGAATTGTTTTAAAGTGCTAGCTGGAGATTTTCATAATTAAAGGATCTCTAACTGCAGAGGGATGGTGAGCATCATGACCTAATGACCTAAGCAATTACAAATGACTCTCAATGCTTTTCACTGAATTTTCCATTTTAAAATGTTGTTGGGTTTTTAAAGTAACTGGAACAATAACAGAATTAGTGAAATCTGATCAAGGGCAAAATCTAATGCCCTCCTTGGTTACTCATAATAGCAAACACAAAACTACAGAAAGTCTTTGTAGAATTATTTTCTAAGATAACACCCGGTGACCATTTAGTATACTAGTCTAGTAAGTGGAATAAAATGCAAGCACCATCATCTTTAATACGAGATAGCAAGAATATTATCCAGAACTCTAGGTCAACTCAGTGAATTAATGACGCTGACAAATTAAGATATAAAAATAACATTTATATTGAACAGGTTATGTTTATAACTGTTATTGAAGCAAGACAGTGTTCCTTTTCTTTGATTACATGACCATGATTTAAAAAATTGTGGTTCTTTTATTTACTTTTTTTGAGCCAGCAATTATTATTACAGTCTACTTGAAAACAATTCTCAAGCAGGGAGATGATGAAAATTTGATTAACCCAAAATTGGTTTACAATGGAAAACTTGTTTATTCTGGACTAATTGTAATAATTAGCAGCTCAGGGCTTGTGAGAAAAATCAGTAATCAAAGCACAAAGGATGCTATTTCAAACATTCCACAAAGAAAGAAGAAAGAATCAAACCTGCTGCAAAACAATGAAATGTTCTGACTAATGGAATAATGGGTGATGGAACAGGTAGAAATCTGAAAATGCGACAGAAAAGCAGACCTCTTCTTAGAACTAGATGCAGAGTTTGTGCTGACTCCAGGAGGCATGTCGCTATAAAAAGAGTCGGCCTCTCCAGGCTTTTTTACATAATCTCCCTGGGGTATTTGTCTAAAGTATAATAAACATTGTAGAGTCAGAAAACACGACAGGCACTAGCACGCACACAAACATGCACAAACATGCACAAATATTAGTTTAAAAGAAAGAGGCAAGGATAGCCATCCTTGAGGAAACCTGTTAACCACATGCAATAAGCCTATTAATAAATAATTCAACCATCTGAGAGAAAACTCCCATATGCTTCTGATATGTGCAGGAAAGTGGATTTTGTGGGTTTGGTAAGGGAAAACAAGGAACATTTCACTGATAAACTCTGATCACAATTTTCAAAGTGAATAGTTTGTGGTTCTTGAGACATTGGATAACCAAGTTCAGACATTTCAAATGGCTCATCATGCTCATTGTGAAAAGCATCCCCAGGTGCAGTACAGAGCTGAATGCATGCCTGCATCAAAAAGGAGTTCAGGAAAAGTGAATGCTTTTTTCCTTCTGAGGTAGATGCTTTCCATTTAATTTTTGTGATCATTGTTGAATTCAAGAATAGCAGCCTGTTGAGTTGTTTAAACCTCAGGAGGAGAAAAACGTCCAGTTTATTAACTGTTTTCTTGTGCAGGGAACCTAACACCAGTGTCAGAGGTTCTCAGCTACTCCTGATTACCACAGTAGACTCAATCTGCCAAGACACACAAAAATAATGCCACACATACCTGACAATAGTTTATCCTTTTCCAGTACTAGAAGCTCGGTTATGGTGCATATAACTATCTATGCATTAGAAAGTCCTAATCAAGTTATGCAACTTTTTTGCAGATGGTGAATTCATTGCCAGCAGAAAAACTGCCGTGCAAATATTCCAGTTAGTTCCACCAAGTTGAAAAATCCTCCCTAGTACAAGTAGCTACTTTGAAAGGTGGCTATATCTTAGTACCAGCAACTTAATTATCTATTCAGCCTTGCACTTTCCAAGGCCTTTTTGCTTCAGTCTGCTCCTATTAAGATGCGCATTTATCAGAAGGTTGGTTCACATTCAGATTGTGTCCAACTACAGACCTGAACTGGGCTCCCTTCACTCCATATCTGAATTTCTAATGCTCCTAAAGTATTTAAAATATATAATTATATGGCACATAAATCATTAGTGTAACACAGTACTTCCACACTATTTCTTCTAGCATCTCTCGAGTCTCGGTTCTCGCCCCATTCCTCAGCCGGTATATCAGTGTGTTCGGAGTTGACTCAGTGTGGGCAGCTCTGCTCTCCAGGCTTCCTCCAGCAAACGGCCCTCTCGGTACTCCGTCAGAACTAACTTCTCCCATGTAGCTGTGCCCTTTAAGCCACACTATCCCAGCTCGCAGAATCCTTGCTAATTTGCTCTTTTTATTACTTTCAGTTTACTCGTTTCAGTTGCTTAGTACTACCAAATTTGATTCCTTACATAATCATAAACAATTAAAAAAAAGGACACTCTGGACACTCTGATGGATGTCTGTTTTTTCCATTGATGGAGCACTCTTGTACATATCCAAAATATTAGAATATATTCATATTTAGAAGTCAGCCTACAGAACTTCATTTTCTGCATGAAGGAGATTCATTTTTAAAATGATGGAGCCCCCCACCATCTTCAAAAGCCTCAGCTTATGCAGGTTTCCACTCTGCCCATGCCACAGACACAGCTGCAGACTGACTGCATACTCACAGGTCTCTGTCCCTGTACTAATTTCTGGAGATGAGGGAATTTGAAAAAGTTAGATTCTCTAATATTCCACTGTGAACATGCATGGGACGGTCCCCTTCTGTATTTCAAGGTTTTGGCTGCTCTGTCCTCAGCCAACACTGATACACTCACAGTAGAGTGACTTGATGGACACGTTAGTCTGCGCTTATAGATACATCGCGTGCCACTAAGCAGCACCGAACCCTGAAATTCTGCCTTCCTTGTGCCAGGTGACATTTCCTACCCACCAACCTCTCCATAAGGCTTGACGTCAATAGCTTTGCCTTTTTCCCACTACCGTTCCTGCCCCCTATCTGACCTTGTAGTACGCAACCAGCACTTGGCAGAGCTTTTCTGCTTTTTGCAAGTATTTTGAGCCTGGCAGAGAAAGCGCTACACAGGTAGTGGAAATGGAGAACAAGCACAATGGGTAGCAGCAACAAACAAAGCAGCAGCTTGGACCAGGAGGCGGTGATAAAGGCAGAAAACAGGGGAATTCGAGAAACCCTCTTATCTATGGGGGACTGGGAGAGGAAGGAGCCAACTCCTTCCCAGAAGACCCATCTGCCAGGCAGATGACTGATGGTGGTCTTCCAGGAGCCGAACCTCAGTCATGAGGAACTGTTTGGTTTTTGGCCACAAGCTTGAAAGGGTGAAAGCTCAGCCCTGTGCTGAAGAAGGTACTGTGCTTCAGCTACAAATCAATTGAGCAGGGTGGTGGGAAGGAATGGGCTCTTCATTCGCACAGAAATTTAACTGCATTGTATTTTTAACTGCAAAGAAGCTCCAGGAATGAATTTGTCTCAAAAGGCTCCTGAACATCATGTTAATATTAATTATTCAATTCTCAGCCTCCCAAGAACACTTTCATCTCTAATAGCAGATTTTCAGTCTCTCTTATTGGAAATATTCTCCTGTTTTCCTAAATAAAATAGTCTATCTCAGAAGTAAACATTATTTTTGCTACTGAGTCCAGTGAAATCACAATTTCAAGCAATGCATTTATAGAATAAATACCAATTTCATATATTCAAGTAAATATTCTTTAAAATGATAATTCATCACTGTATTTTCTTTATAGTGATTACTATATTTTCTTTATAGCATGTAAATGAGCAAGAGAGAAGAAAAGCTATTTTCAGAGCTTTCTAGGACACATTCCATTACTTTTATCACATACCTCTGTCTTCTGTAGTTTCTTTCCATACAAAGAGAAGAGAAAGAAAGAAGAACGAGTTACCAGTATGCAGGTATACATGGTCAGTAAGATAAAAAAAAATGTAAAGAGAAAAGCAATGTATGCAGAATGACATCTTTTCTCAAAATATTTCTACAGAAAACACTTCTGAAATAAATATACTCATAAACATACTCAATCAGAATAAACAAGGAAAATACATTAATGTTGATGGCTAAAGTCAGTGCTGAGTTGGAGGTGCAGTTCATGATGAGTTTAAGTCTATTCACCATGAAGCTGCTAGTGAAAGGTGCACTCTTGCCCTCCACCTCCAAAAATTAATCCCACTGACTAGGCGTAATCTCAAAATGAGCCCTTAACTTTTGGAGTTGTACTCAAAATAGAAGTCCAGATTTTCAGATACTGCCAGAAGCTGAGGGTGATATACCAACTCAGCATAACCTACCTTTTTTACTATCCTAATCTTCATGGTTTTTTCCAAATGCTTCTTTCATTACATATTTCTGAGCTGCCCTCAGCCTACCTCAGTCTAACAAACCAGCGGGGGATGTGCCAGTTCGTTATGCCAAACTGCTGGGGCCACGTCCCAGCTACAGCACTGCCTGCAGCTGAACCTGCCCTGCCCTCCAAGCACACCAAGCACACCATGGAGGAAGGACTTCAAGAACCAGTGTCACCCAAACACAGGTGACAAAGTAAGTACCTTGAATCTTGTTTTAATACATGCAAAAAAACTAAACCCCTCTGGTTTTAGGAGAAATTCACAAAAGGAGAAAAACTGAAAAAGATCAGTGAGGTTAAAATAATCCATTTTGCCTTTCAGCGAGTGGAACACTGACAGCTCTATACCAGGAGAGAACTGGCACCTTATTTGCAAATCACAGATCTCTCTCTCTCACTGAAAAACATGCCTGAATTAATTTCAGGTTAAGCTGACTGAATATAAACATCTGTTTAAGGAAGCCTATGGTTAAATGCTTTACTGACTGACTGAAGGCTAATCTTGCTAAATTTACTTCGTCATTAGAAAAGATGTATAATTGAATCAGACTGTATTCTTGTATTTCCTTTGTCAGATACAGTAAAATCATAATCTGATCGTCTACAAAAAAAGAACAGAAATACCTAAATAAGAAACTAATTTCAAACCTGGATCAAGCGCTCCAAAATCACATACACATGTAAGAATTGCTTGAAAAATGCTAATATTATAAAAATGTCACTGTATAAATATAATCCAATTTGGATTTTTTAGATTATGTTTGAATTGTTCTTGTCATAACATAATCAGCTATCAGATGAAATAAACATATTTTAAACTGTATTAAGAAGAACACAATTTACTTACTTGTAACCCCAACCAGTTATTCCTAAAACGAGAGCCAACACTAAAATGGTGCCAGCAATAGCCCCTATTATTATATTTGTGCTAACAACACCTGGAAACAGAAGAAAGGGGAAAAATATACAGGGTTTTAGGAGAAAAATATACAAAATCAGTAAATGCACTGCCTTTCAAAAACCTGCTTGGACAATTTGCACTAGGCTGATTAATTGTAACCAGTGATATAATCCTGAAGTATAGCATGGACATAAAAAGATCACTTATAAATCAAGCTTTGACCTCTGTGCCTGTTTCCTTCACTTGCTACATGGGAAAGTTGTGCCAGGTATGCCAATATAATGTTATCAATATTAAACTGCTGTAGCTTACATCCTTATAACCTGCCTGGCAAACACATGCTTACATTGGAATAAAAGTGACTTTTTTGTTTGTTTTCGCTCAAATCCCTTCCATAGCTGAATAAACTAACCAAGAGAGACATCTGGAAGATGGTAAAACTGTCCCCCCACAAGGATTTATAATGAAAAACATTTACACCCTCATTTTTCCACGATATATCTTTCTCTTTTATGCAAGCCTAAAGATGAATAAAAACTTTCACTCAAAAATGTAAAAGCCTAAAATTTGTGTGCCAACATTCTGCGTACTGGCCATGTGATAAAAACTGACTCTACAAATAAAACCCAGTCATTACCCTTCCATCTAGATATGAAAAGTCCCAGTAACTTTTTGCTTGTCCTAATCTACCAAAATACTTAATAAAGGCACTCAGATGATTGGGACAAGCAAGGTACAAGCAGACACACTGGTACCAGTCCCAAGAGGTGTACTGAGTGCTTGTGAGTGGCACCGCTCGTATCCAGCCCCAGGTCCAAGACCTCATTCACAGACGCTGGGAGGAAGGGAAGGGAATGAGGCTCCTAATGGTGCATCGTGTTGTATGCTAACTGAAAGAGTAGGAGATCTAGTTTTGCTTAATGAACCTTCCTCAAATCCAAGCTTTTCCAGTTATTGGTAAAAATTGTAACAACGTACCTTTATTGATGGCATCTTTATCAAAAAATATATCATCTTTGATGCGAAAACTGCAGTCATCTCCTCCCCAGAATCGGTCACAGACACACTTTATTTCATTGCTACAAACCTGTAGCCAAAAGCATAGCTCAGAATAAAATCATAAAATTAATTTATTCCAGTAATTAATACCTACAGTACAGGTACAGTCATATAGCACTGATTTTGACTGCCTGCAAAATTTTGCAAAATGTTTTTAATATACAGCAATTTTTAATGTATATGTTAGATATAAATGTATTAAATGGATTATTATACTTTATATATAAATATATGTAGTATGTAATAAGTACCGTAATATATTTTAATGTAATATATATTTAATAGAGCCATTTATAATTGCTTTGGAAGACTCTGAACCACAACGATTTTATTTTTTCAAAATATGATGAAGTGGTTAATTTCAGATTAAAAAGGGAGTTTTAATGCAGTGTAAAAGACAAAAGACATTATGAGAGAAGAACTCCTTTGATCTCAGCTCAGCCGTAGGGACCTGGACACTGTTTCAAACTGTGTGAGGGACTAAGGGACTCTCCGGGGCCACAGCAAAATCGTAGGCTGTGCACTGAGCGGAGAAGCTGCCACTAGCCAAGAGCCAGCTCACTGCCCTCTTCTCTAGAGCAAAGTAACTCTCATCCAACAAAATCCAATGACTTTATGAACCTTCTTGGCTGTTGACATAATATAGAGGGAATTAAAAAGAGCATCTGGAAGAACAGAGACCCAAGTTCCTCAGTTCTTAAACCTTTATAATCTCCAGTATGCTGCCTGAGGAAATACTAAGTTAGTGGAAGTGATAGCAAAAGAACTGATTGATAAAATTTTTGCAAAACTAATATGTACTTACTGTGACTCATTGTTTAAGAATGCCTTGACTGGTATGCATTATGTTTATTTATGTGCCTCCTCCCCCTTTCCTTTTCAAAAGCTTCTCCAGTATAAAGACTTCTACAGTCACGCTGCTGGCTTCCTGAAAGGTCTAGCTAGTACACTACACAATGCCAGATACTCCACAAAAACAGAAGAAAGGATTAAAGACTACAAGAACGTACACCATGTCCTGAACAAATTTGGCTATCTGTGGTGCCTGGGCAGGTACTGAAGTTGAAGGCCTCGGTGGGGAGGCAGCGATGCTCAAGGCACACCATGTTCGGCCCGCACGGCGTCCCGTTCTCCACATAGCCCAGGTCCGTCTCCTCATCGAGCTTCACGTGGCCACCACTGCAAGACAACCAAGAGGACCCCGGAGACTTGTGCTGTGATTAGATGGGACTGCTTGAGAAACTGGGCTCTGGGCTGCTGCCTTCATTTCTGTCTGTGTTATACAATGCCCAGGACCAGGAAAGAATAAGTATTGGCTTATTTATCTCACCAGCCCAAACATGAAACAAACCAAAATGCAGTATTATCTACATCAAACAAATATAATGGTGAAAACAAAGACCATTTTTCCTGTGTAAGAGCTAGTGTTGGATAAAACATTGAGTTTACTTGTGTAGAACTTTGTTTCATCTTACAGTTGTGTGAAGCTATGAGAACACACCAGGTCTATAACTGGGATTCAGCTAACATATGGCAACCTATTAAGCTGCCAGTTAGCTTTGGCAGTGCAGGCATATGTCTAAGTATTTTGAGTACATTAAGTACTTCACAAACATTAAAGAATGTAAAATGAAGAGGCTAGAGAAGAGCATTATGTCTCTACAGGAAAAATTAACTACTATGCAGAGGGGACTGCAAAACAGCTGCACTCCCCACATGCAGTCAAGTTCCTGAAGCTTAACAAAGGCTGAGCTAGAATAATGGCTATGTGTTAATAGGAAAAAAAATTTTAATGGAAACAGTTGTTCTCCACTTAGGAATGAGAAAGCTGCTTTTCCATGCAAGATGGATATTGTCTCTGTTCTGTTTTCAGGATTTCCAATTACCTGCAATTGTAGACTTTTCCAAACTGCAAGATTGACGATGTGATTTCACCATCAAGTTCTCCAAGTCTGGGCACACTGGATATATTGGAGCATAGAAGGTATCCACAAAGCACATCCCTGCATTGAGAGAATAAACAAGTACTCACTGAAAAGAAAATTCAATGAAAATGGATGATCAAAAAAATGTGTTTTTCTTCACTTGCTTTGTAACATGTTTGTTATTCCTCGGTTTTCTCCTACTGACAGTAATTCCCATAAATAATGTCTTGTTTCCCCAAAAAATTATCCTCCTCAGAGGTTAGACTGGGAAAAGAGTCTTTTTTAAGATGTATTATCAAAAATGCTCTGAGTAACAGCAAGCAGGTCGCTGTCAAGAACAAACCACATCAAACTGATTTATTATTCTATTAAGATACAGTAACTGACCCATAGAGGAGAAGCAGTAGATACTGGCTTTAAACAAACTCTCACGACACATACGTAAGGGAACTAGAGACCCCAAGTTTAATTGAACTGTTGAAGGGACTTTGCAACTTGTGTGCAGAGACTTGTGCACTGTCTGGCCTCTCCCATATTACTGAATATTTTTTTACTCATGAATTTGTAATAGAACAAAAGTAAGGTTATCAAATCTGCACAGAAAGGTGGAAAAGGATAGTTTTCCTAACTTTCCTAACTAAAAAGTTAGTTCACCTGTAGGCAGGACTAGAATTCAAATGGCATTAACAGAACGGAGAACTCATCTGAAAAACCAGGGTGCAGTTTGATGAGGACGGGCAAAAGGTTCAGAAATAGGCAGAAATAATCAACTGCATAAATACAGAATGTGAAACAATGGTTGAGGCAGCAACTTGCAGGAAAACCTGTGGAGGGTTACATACGATGAAAACTGAACATGACTTAGGAATGCAATGGCACAGCATAAACGGTGAACACCACACTGAGACATGAAACCACAGGCTGCTCTCCTCTGCACTGCTAAGCCTCACCAAGAGTACTAGGACCACTTGTGGTCCAAGTGCTCCCAAAGCTCAGATGGTGCTCTCTTGACAGAGATCATCTCCTCTCGACACTCCTCTCCCTCCAGAATTTCCTGCACTAAGATCTGCAGAAGGCCAGGAGAAGTTTGTTCTGTACAGAGGCTTTTTGAGCCTCTTCATGACAGCTAAAGAACTGGATCAGGGATAAAAATCTCATACCAGTTGTTTTCTGAATGGATCAACTTACTGCTTATTGCACTGTATCCAAGAGTCCTTGTCTCTTCCACAGTTTCCTTTCTCAGTCCCTTCAATATTCAGCTTCTCATAGCAGTACCTGTCAGCAGCTGTCACTTCTAAAAACAGAAACAAATATCTTCTAAGATGATGAAGACTGCGAAAAGCCAGGTCCTGGGAAATGGTGATACACAATCAAAGCAAGCAGAGCTTCCCAATCTGTGAACTGCAGTACCAATGGTCTGCAGGTGGCCTACGAAACCCTGCACAGTGTTCTCAATGAAAAGTTTTATGTTGGCACCACAAGACTGTTTTAAGATTTTGTTCAGACTGACCAGGGTTTATTGGTCCAAAATGTCCAGAAGCCACTGAAATAAATCAATAAATATGAGTATAGGCTCCCTAGATGGTTATTAATGAGAAGTGAAACCTAAGACTTCAGAATAATCACCAGTAAGTTAACCAACACTAGAGAAAGAGCTAGAAAAGAGGATGGAAAGACAAAATGAGGAGGGAAGAAGGGGAGGGACATACAGTCCTAGCTGTTTTTAATGGTTCTGAATATGTCTCTTCCATAATTTTTCTCAGCTAAGAATAATCTTTCAAGCCACATGAACGACAACCAACTTAAAAACAATAATAGTCACTCACTTTCACCCCAGATATATTTACACTGCCGGTCCCTGGTTTTACATCTTCCTCCAAAACAAATACCCTAGAAAGAAAGGATATAGAAGAAGTTTCAAATAACTCGATTTTCCAAAATATGTATTTGTTTAATATACAGATTTGTCACATGCTTTCTATTGAGGTAACTAATATGTGATTCTACTTTCTGTTCATTTAAATGCTTAGCTCCAAAATATAACTAGCACCCAAAACTCAGGAATGTCAGCAGAACTGTCCCAGGTGACTTCCAAAGATCTTAAGACAAAATCTATAAAAAGCAATCAATAAAAGCAGAAAGAATGTAAAACAAATTGACATGCTAATTACCTGCTTGTTATCACATGAATATCCATCCATTTTATGAATATTGGGAGAACACTATAGGAAGAGAAAATAACTAATAGATCATAGACCAGACAAGCATGGAAGCAAAGCATACGACAAATGTCATATGGAAAATTATTTCAGTATCATGCTGGTTTTTTCAGTATCAGCAGGTTTAATACAATTTCTATACACCTTACTATACAAGATGGTAACATTCATAGTGATTGAGAGACCACAGGTGTTTTTTTTATCTCTTGGATAGAAGATATAAAAATCACCTGACTGGAATTTCCTGTGCAGTTCTCTGCAATATCACAATCATTCACAGCTTCTCGGCACAAAACTCCTTTAGGTTCAAACTGAAAAAAAAAAGGACAGAAAATTAGTGTCTTGATTTCTCAGTATCTTGCCTTAAATGCAATGCTTTCTTAGAGTTTTAACTAAAATAAAAAATAGGAAATTTTCATGTGCTGACTGAAGTGGGAAGACTTTCCTTTCCCGAGGGCAGGCACTGCACCTGTCAAACCACCAGCCATCTCCTGGTGCAAGTGGTACCCCTCTCTGAGGCACCCCCTCCTGAGTGCATCTAGTGTGGGGCCAAGCAGGAGAAGTCCTCTCCTGGGACACAGGACCCCTGGTGTTTATCAAATCAATACTGCAGTGGCTTGAAGCGTTATCTTGACCAGGTCAACGCGCCCTTTTGTGACTATTTTACTCTTCTTTATAAACAGGGAGAGTGACCCTGATCTTTCTAGGGATGAAGAACACTGCAAAGCTCTAGGTATATACACTACGGTTCTTACAATGCTCCACTGTAGAACAGAAACTATTAATAAATGTACTGAATTCCATATGGTTTGACACCATTTTCTAAGTGACCAGATATTTAACAACAAAAAATGTATCAGTGACCTAACATGGGCATTTTGGTTAAAGACTTCTGTGCTAACTCTCAAGACCTGTAAAAGCAGGAAGACATCCCATTAGTGGCAATTGTTAGTGCAGATCCCTTATTTTCCCTGAAAGGTTTCTTAAGTCTGTGATACCCAGTTCATTTTGCAGCTCTCTGACTTTTTTTCTGGATCTGCATGCACATACATTTTTTGGGGGACAACTGCTAACTCCACAGCTGGTGTGAACGGGCACACGTCAGTGGAAGAGCTAGACTCTGGTACTTCCTCAGCCTTCGGCTTATCTCTTCCCTACCAGTCTCTGAAAAAATGCAGACAGACGGGAATGTTGTCAGAGATACTACAGATGCTGGGATGTACACCCACCATGTTTTGCTTGCAATCCCTCCCTCACTCCTGCTTTCAGGCAGGGTATTACAGGGGAAGGTACCCAAGTTTGGGAACTGTTATATATGGTCTTTTAAGTTGTCCTGATTAACACCTCCTAGGGACACGTGTTTTGCAAAATTCTGCCTTTCTCTTCATTGGCTCACCCTCGCCACTCTGTAGCTAAACCCTTGTCTCATTTGCAAAAATAATGTAGCTACACAGAAGCTTAATTTTTTTCTGAGAGTCTTTAATATGGTGCCTATGTGACTTGGATACTTGAACAACATTCACCCACACTGGCAATCTGCTAATCTTTTATATTAAATTAAAAAAAAAGAATGTGCTTAGGGAAATGTGATCTGTTCCAGCATAATCTGTGCTTTTTCTTTTTTTAACATTAGGATGAGCGCAAAGTCAAGAATGTGGTCCACAGTTATTACTGATGTTCCTCCTAAGGAAATGAAACCCTCAAATACCCACAGACGAAGATAAAAATATCACACATAGTACACCACAGTTTTAATAACATTAATAATAATTATCATTATTACTAAATTAGTATAAACAACTATTTGAAGTCATATTTAGCTGGGCTCCCTTAAAACCAAGATCTGGCTAAACCTCCTTTTACTATTTACTGATGTATCAGGAAGAATACCTTATAGTTTACATAGGGCTTGATTCCCTTTACTCAACGGGATTTCAGCCAGTCCAAACATAAGGAGACACAGGCAGACCTAACTATAACTGAAGTCAGGTGTCTTTTAGACGAACACTTCTGAACAATTCTGCTAGCTGCAGGTTTTGGGGTTTTTTTACTATATCCTTCTCTCAGGTGTCTGTGGTATGATTTTCCCATTCAGTTGCATGGGGCAAATCCAGAGCAACACGTAAGCTGTCGGGATCAGCACATGGCTAAGGATGTGCGTGTTTAAACAAGGACATCTAATGAAACCTCATGGAACTTCAACCTGATTCAAACTTGTCTGAAACTGGAAGGCTTTAATTCACCTCTGCATTTGATCAGAATCCCTGCCCCAAGAAGCCCAGACTAAAAGACAGAGAACAGCCCCAGATGAACCAGTTTTCAGCCAATTTTAAAAGGCAAGCTTTCAGAAAAGGAAACAGAAGGTCTGCAAGGAAAAAGGCGTGCTGTGGTGCCTATAGCCACCTGGATGCATGACCGTCAGGACGCTGCAGTGAAGGTCACTGCCCTTACCCGGCACTTCCGACAGCAAAGCCCGTTGCTGCACTGGGAACCTGCCGTCAGGGTGCAAGTATTGCAGCACTCTCCTCCTTCACTGGCACACTCCTGAGGAACACACACACTTATAACAGAATACATGGGAAAAGCAGATGAGCCCCAAGCTCTCTTACTACTTCTCGTCTTAGCATGCTACCTGAACAGATTTTTAACCATGCTTTTAGGCACCTGGAGGCAGAAAAAAAAACCATGCACTGTCAGGTATGACGCTCCTGCACAGCTGGTTGCTATGCAATATAGGAAATAATTTTCCTAACTTCACAGTGTCAATCATTAAATACTGACATTTTAGCACTGACCAGACACGTGTTCCCACCTAGGAAAATACTTTAACATCTTTTAAGGCCTGATTCTGCACAGGTAGCTATTGCTATTACTCTTCAGAATTTATGTGCTGATAAAATAAAAAAGCTGGCCCACATTGTGTTAAACATGATGGAAAAAGGTAAGAAATTATGAATCCCTTGCCACAGGACCTTAACATTGCCTGTCTTCCTCCACTTACTGTCAATGGCAGTGATGGGCAGCACCGTGTCCTGGATAACCTAGTTGCTAATTTAAAGTACCTTGCACTTACCGCTATCGTCCCACAGTCACACTCTTCTCCATCTTCCACAAAGCCATTGCCACATTCTGGAGGATCCAGAAGCTGCAGGACAAAATCAGAAATCAAAGGGCACATTTCTCCTAAGGGAATCATTGTCATATTTATTCTGTACAACATGTTTTTTTAGCTAGCACTCCAAATGCATTAACCAAAATGCAGTACCCACAACTCAGGAAGAAGCAGACTAGAAACACAAACAAAATGTGAGAGAACGAACAATGCTGTGAATTAACTCAGCAATACTGCAGAGTCACATGGCGTCTTCTGTGTGAGACCGCCATTTTTACAGCAGATTCAGTTTGAGCAGAAGCCACAATCAAAAACAAAAAGTGTGACAATAAAAGAAAAAATTTAAAACAATATGACATTTTCATTATCATCACAGGGGTTGCAATTGCTGTTGTTCTGGAATTCAAGTGATGAGGGCTGTATTGCCGGTTGACACCTGCATAATGCCTTCAGAAGGAATAGCCATAAAAAATTGTCCTTTGGGAGCACGTGGCTCAGAAATGCAGGGAGAGGGAAGAGACTGGGTTTCTTTGTCAGTTTTTGTTGCAGTCAGATGCTTTCTCCTTCCCTTTTTCTCTACCACAGTTGGGAACTTTCAGCAGTTTTCCATAAGCATGTGTCACAGGCAGATGGGAAAGTATAGCTGGTTGAGGCTTCCTCCCGTTCCCTTCAGCCTCTCCACTAAACTGTACCTTAAAGTGTCTAAATCTGTATATTTGTACTCGTACTTTCCTTTCCCAGAGGCGAGATTCATTCATCATTTTTCACATAGGACCCATGCTATGTTATCTGTTAATGGACACCTATACCCTGTTCTTTCCAGTTTCATTGTTTCTGTTTTCCTAAAATTTCTAGAGGTAATTCTTCAAAAATAAAATATTTTTTTTTCTTTGGGCATAACAAAACATAAGAGTACTTTTATTACATAAATAAGAAGGCATATAAGTGTGTCACCAAGACTGAGATTTTGCAGATTGTCCTCTGAGTTCTCCAATTAAACTAGGATTGTTCTAGAAACCACTCTGCTTACATGCCATCTGCACAAGTACATCGCTCATGGTGTACGGTGCATCTTTCTCTGGCTGCTGCCTTTCTGCCAGTAGCCCACAGGATGGAGCATCATCCCGCATACTTCATTGTGCCACAAACCAGCCTGAGGCTTCTGGTACAGGCTGACGTGCTATTATTAGATCTCCCTATTGAAATGGAAATTTGACTGCAGCATGAAATGCATATGTAGAATGTTACATTAAATATAAGCAAGCAACTATCTTTTAGAATTATTAAAGAGTTGTTAAAACTGCTTGTTTCCTACATATTTTTCCAGATATCTTAACTTCTTCATTATCTCTAGGTGTGCTGCACAATACGGACAAGTAGATGGCAGTAACAGAAGGTCCTGCCTTAAAACATTGGGCCAATTTGCTGCAGTACATAGGGACAGCTAAATATGAAATGGAAGAAAAAACCATGAAAAGCAAATTGGGTAACTTTTCCCAGAAGTAATATCATTCACCCATTCATTTGAAAAGAGCATACGCTCAATCTGCTCCAGCAGTCATTGATGTAATTTTTGAGATCACAGCTGATCTTACAGTGAAGCACTGTCAAACACTGCACTTTGTCACATCAGTTTCCTTTATCTCATATTTCTTGAAAAGCAAAAGTAAGTTTGTGTTTCACCACCTTTGCTAGGAAACACATCTTTGACAGCCCTGTGAATTAGACAGACATCCATTGACAATAACTTTAAACCAACCCAAATAACAATACATAAAAGAGTCTAAATCACGCTGGCTTCCACATCTAACTTTCACATTTCCACATGCCATTAGAAAAAATTGTAAATGCTGCCAATCTAAATTGAGATGAGAGTAACTGGTTTTTTTCCAAGTGACAGATGTGTAAATGAACCTAATCGCTAAAACAAGCCCAAATAAGACACATTACACTATGGAAACAATTCACTCGGCAAAGAAATAAAACCAGCAATATTTCTCTCAACCTTTAATGAGATGGGAAAAAGCAAACTTCTAAAATGCAGGTGCATTTTAAAGAATGAGAAATCTTGTATCTTATTAACGAATTACAGTGCTTTCTCTCCACTTTTAATAAGACATTCTTCCATGAAAAGGAGACCTTTGAGAGATAAGCAGACTCAGCTTATCCAGATTTGATGTCTTCTCTTCCCCTCTCTAACATTTATTGAAATTCTGCAGTTGTCCGAACATGCATTTTTTCTCAGCCACTCCAGGAGGAACGTGCATCACTCCAGAATTTACTTTCTCTTTTACACCTGTGACCACCTCAGCTACCAAGTCTTTCTTCCACGTTGGACTTTCTGCCTTAGCCTCTTTCCTTTGCTTGTTGAGAGACATCCATTAAATAGAGGATAACATTAATTAGATACAGAAAAGAGTCAAGATCATTATCCTGTTTACTTTACATTTTAACACATGCTTCAGTAAATGGAGCAGGAATATACTGAAACCCTGCTGCAAATCCTCCACTGTAGAAGTGCTTGCATCCTGGCTGGAGTTTCTTTAGCCTTGTTTTGTATTTATCTCCCTTAAATGTCTCAGCTAATCATTTCATACTCTTTGCATCCTTCAAGTGAATATATCCATTTAGCAGGCCAAAACTGAGACAAGAGAAGCAAAGAAAAGGTGAATACTAGCTCAAGAGATATTCCCCACTTCTCCTGATTTCCAAGACTCATGCAGCAAGACCTCTGATTTCATACTTTAGAGACAAACTTGCAGGGGATGGGTCAGTCATTTAAGTGGGTCCTAAGGCTTTTGTAGCTCTCCCACCCCCAAGCCTTTCGGGAGGTAACGCTCCTGCTAAATAAGCACAGTACAGTGGCACTGAGGACCAGGGTCCAGGAGGGATTTGCCAGCCTTCCCCGTCTGGGGGACTACTCAGCACAAGGCAGCGCTGTGCAGAGCCACATGTGCTGGCCTGGAAGGAGCTAACACAGGGCTAAGATGATCCGAGCCCTTCTCATCAGACACATTTCTCCACCAGGACACACGGTTCAGGGGATGACAGATCCTGGTGACAGTGATGGGGACCATGTGGACAGCGCCTGGGGAATGAGGAATGTGACGGACGCCCAGCAGCCACAGCCTTTCCTCGTCTGTCCCCTACTCCTGAGGGCTTTCTCTCCTGCTCTGCCTTTTCCAGCTTTAGAAGAACTAGTCCCAGTTTTCTAACTCTGTTCTGAGAGCCACTGCAAAAGCTTTGCCTGTCCGAACAGGGAGAATATCGCAACCACTTGTAATCACTGATGCCTGCAAAGCCGCTGGGCTGAACAGCAGTGCAGCCCCTGCAGAGGCTCTAGGAACTCTGTCTTCATCTTGGGACAGATGTGAAATAAAAGCAATCTTACTTCAGCTTCCAGAGATTTGTACCAAAAGACATCAGTTCAACGCAAATTAGAATTCAAGCTGTGCAAAAGTTTACCAAATGTATTGGGTCTGGCTGAGATGGAGTTGATTTTCCCCAGAGCAGCCCTCAGAGTGCTGTGCTTTGTATTGGCAGCTAGAAAGGCGCTGATAACACAGCAGTATTTTGGCGTCTGCTGAGCAGTGCTGGCACAGCATCACGGCTGTCTCTCCAACATTTCCCCCACCACCACCAGTATAGGCTGGGGGTGGGCAAGATCTTGGGAGGGGACATAGCCAGGACGGCTGACCCCAACTGACCAAAGGGATATTCCACACCATATGACGTCCGCTCAGCAGTAACAGCTAAGGGAAAGGAGGAGGAAGCGGGGGCATTCGTTATTTAAGTCGTTTGTCTTCGGGAGCAACCGCTATGCGTACTGAAGTCCTGCTTCCCTGGAAGTGGCTGGACATCGCCTGCTGATGGGAAGTAGAGAATAAATCTTTTGTTTTCCTTTTGCTTCCATGTGTGGCCTTTGCTTTTACTTTTATTAACCTGCCCTTATCTCAACCCATGAGCCTTTTGTTATATTTTCTCTCCCCTGTCCAGCTGAGGAGGGAGAGTGACAGAGCGGCTTTGGTGGGCACATGGTGTCCAGCCACAGTCAACCCACCACACCGAGACACTTGAAACCTCAGCAAATAAATTCAGCTACATATTGCATTTACAATATTCAGAACAAATTGTGTGAGGGATGGTTCTAGATCAAAGCCTGTAGGAACTCTGTTGGACATGAAACCACTTATTAAAAATTTATTTAAATATAATTTCCAAACTAGTATGAACTAAAATCAGCTACTTTCACTCATATGTCACCAGAAAACTTAGAACTTAGAGAGCACCAGAAATATCAAAATTACAGGTGTTTTTTTTTCCAACATTATCATTTGCATTCTTCTTGGTTTCATCTAAATTAGAAATAGAATAAAAATAATACTCAGTAATAAGGTAATGCTTACTTTGGTTGGTTTATTGAAAAGGCAGGCTCCACCTCCATTGTTTAAAAATTCATGATACTCTTCAATATCACATTTGGAGAACTTGCTTGGAAGATAATACCTGCACAGAAAAAAGGTAGCAGAATTACTTTCTATAGTGCTTTTTACACTGTATTTTCTTTTTTCAAAATAGGACAAGAAATATAATGTTATACTTCAGAAAAAGTACAAAAACACACTGTTCAGAATCAGAGTGACTATCTGCTTATAACTCTTTCTAATCTGTAAATTATTTTAGTAAACGACAAAGAACTTTCAACAATGACACAGAGCTCATGGAAAGTGAGAGGTCTAAAACATTTCGCTAAGTTATTTCATGCCAAATACCACAAATCTTATTACATAGTGTGCAGTTCTCACAAACATGACCTGTTCCACCATCAGGCCTGATCTCAGAAATACATTTATTTCTTCCCGTACATACCTCAGGAGACAAAGATTGCACATAGTTCATCTCCCTCTTAGATGAAACTGCTCTCCTGGCCCACACAATTTTTATATAATAGAGTTATGCCATTTTAAAGCATGCTTCTAACAAACATCAGCTAACATTTTGGCTTCCCTCTCTCATGTACCCCACTGAATAAATTTCATTCAAGTACAGAATGCCAACCTAAGGCACAGTGTGCCACCTAAAAACAATATGATGCAGAGAATCTTTGCATGAATACTTCCCACAGGGAAACAATTTTTCCCAAAGTAACTTAGGTGATCTTAATATTTAGGTCCTCAGTCATGAAAGTACTTATGCTTCAAGCAGATTTTGGAGTCTCAAGGGCTTTCCTGTATCAGCTCACCTCTGGATAAAAAAATATTAGCAGAAGTGCTATACAAAATAACCATGCATTGCTGGGAGTGATGGCTTGCAAACCGTAATTGGTCTTTTCCATCTCTAGTGTTTATGATTTAGGTCTAAAGACTACAGAGAATGTGCAATTCACCATCCTTCATCAATAAGCTATGTAAATACAAGCTTTTTTTGTGTACCTAATTATTTGAAAGGTTTGGATTTCAGAAAGAGAATTTAAAGACCATTAGATAAGGAATCGCTTTTACAAGAATCAAGAATGCTTCTCAGATAGGCTTTTTAACATACAAAAAATCAGAAAAATCCTACCTAGTATGTTTTTAGGCAGACAAGGTAAAAAAGGCACACATTCACACTTCCAAAGAGCTTTCAATGAAATATGCTTTTTTGTTCAAAATTGTTCTGACCACAAAGCTATTGCGAAAATTTGTAGGTCAGCTTGAAATTAATTTAAAAAGCACTGTCTATATCTAAAACTAGACTACGGTTTAATTCATATACATGACAAAAGGCAGGCCTGTAATATGAAGAATTAAGGTCTGAATACATACGTTAGAAAGCATCAAATTTCACCTAGCAGCAAAAATTTGCTGATTCACTAGTCTTTAGATAAAATCTCTCCAGTGACATTATATGTGGATATAAGCATACTCAACCTCCAATGGGAGCAGTTTTTCTAACATTATCACACAAACTGGAGGATAAAAAATGATAGATATAGATGAAAGATTCCAACAGAAACACTGAAAATGAGACATACTTAAGCAATTTGATAATAGTGTTTCAAAAATTAGGATGTGACATTGTTTGTTCCCATAACTCAACAGCAAACTCGCAGGAGAAAAGAAGCTAAGCATGCTTCTGCTTCTCTGCAATGACTTGACTTGGTTGTTGAGCCCTGTACTTTTCTGAGTTAAACCAGCAGTCACTAAAAATCCTCACATGTCCTCTCATTAACTCACTTATTCACACATTTCTTTGAAAGTGTATTTTCTATGTATGTTGTACAGCTAGTATCTTACTTTCTGAAAAATGATTCACAGAAAATATTCTACTGAATGACAAAAGGCAAACACTTTCACACCTTTCCTTTATGTCATTGTATGAAGGACGTGACTTTCCTCTAGTGAAATGCCTTACCCCGTGTCTCCCATTATGCATCCAGACCACGTGTCCTCACACTTACACTCACCTGACAACAAAACAAAAAAATAAAAATTTACATCTTGAGTCTTGTGAGTCCAAAATAATACATTTCTTATCACAAAAACCACACTGTAGTCAATTCTGTTTCATATTTAAATACAAATTAAAAAGAATAATTTGCTGGTTTATTGCACACTTTAGTTTAAGTGTATCAATGCATGCTGACAAACCTTCTTTCAAAAACTATACGTGACTCTATGCAGTCCTGAGCTTTGAAAGTATGTCCTGTTTTTCTTTCTTCCTCTTAAAGTGAAGTTAGGGGAAACGGCAGTGTCAGCCTCCAGCACTTGCAAATCATGAGTCAGCTCTCCTGCCTTCTCCCATGTCATGGTATTTGATTCCCAAAATTTCAGAGTAAAAAAACTAAATAATTTTAACCCTTCTTCGTTCCTTTTAGTTCCCTTCTACTACTATGCTAATGTGACTGGGGAAATCTTCGCTTGAAAAAAACCCCAAACAATAACGCACACAAAAATGCATAAAATGGTCTGTAAACACAAGCCAGTCCAGCAGGATCTAGCAGCTTCTTCCTCCACTCTCGCCCCCTTCCCTGCCTGCCTCCCTTCCTCACCGCACTCCCGGCAGGCAGAGGGCAGCCCTCCCTTCTGCCCTGCCAGGCTGCCTGGGATTGCTCTGCTCTGGTCTCAGCCCTCCGCTTTCAAAACTCTGTCTTGTGTCTATTTCTGTACATATGCTTTGCACGTATACTTTCATCTTTCTCTTTCTGCAATTTGCCTTACTGTATTACATGAACATCAGTTTATTGCTTCCATTTTAAAACTACAATTAAAAAGGAAACAAGGCTCTGCCCAACAGTTGCATTCTCCTCCCTCCCCACCAAAACCGTGTCCTGCCCCTCTGCTCGGCCATAAGACAGGGAATCACCACTATTATCTTTTTCACTTTTATCCTACCCCTATATCAGGTTAATAATATGCAGCTGGAAAATTAAGACTGAACATGTCGGTAGCATCCGTCCTACATTTCTGAATATTTTTTCAAATAAAATTACGTAAACTGCAAAAACCTTTGCATGCAGATGTATCTCTGCATTATATACTGTCTTTACAATGCCTGAAAACAAAATTCACCTAAGCAGAGTTCTATTACTCAATATAGTAATTTATTTTTTTTATATGTAAGCCACATAAGTACGCATGATCCAATAACTAAGCACTCCAATTCGTCATCTAAATTGTTTCAAAAGTGTATTATTATTTTAATCATCCATTGTTCTCCATGTGCTGCGACTTCATATAACATGGAAGCAGGGAGGGTGAGGTGCTTTTTGGGGGTGGGGGGGTGGGAAGTGGCAGGTGGAGATCTGAATTAAGGCATTGCAGGTAAATAGGGGTTACTAAGAAGTTGAATACCAAGGTTACAGCAGAGAAATGGTAGCAGTAGGGTGGCAAATACAGGAGATTTGGATAATCTACAAGAGGAATTCAATCAAGGCAAACAGTGAAAAAGCTATGTTGTCAAAACCATCCTGTATAGCAGGACTGAAGTGGCTCCTCATCATCCCCAGTTCTAATAATGTATGTTTCTACCTTGGCGCCATAAGATGGCAGCCATTCAGTCTGTGGGTGTGACATCGATCTCCCTGAAATGAATGGAAGTGGCAGACACCCTTATGATTTATTTTTAACGAAACGGTGACACCAGTGCTGACAGCAGTTATGGGCAGGGGGATATCAGAGCATTTAAACAGATGAAAATTAATGATATGTCAGTCTCTCTTCATGTTATTACAAGAAAAAAAAAATATTCCAATGGGGAATGGGGAAAAAATACATATCAGAGAGACACTGGTAAGATCCCCCACCTTTTAAGATTTCCTCTTGAGACAGAGGGAAAAAGCAAACAAACTTACCACTTATAAGTTTTCTTCTGTCTGAGAAAATGCCAATGTTTTGGGCCAAGGTCTGTGCCAGAGTAACTGCCATTAAGTCTGGCTTTCCAAACTGAAAGGTAGGAAAAAGTAATCAGTTACATACAGGTATCTCAGACATAAGTGAATCTTTTCTCATTTCAAGGCAATAAAGGCAAAATCAGATGCACAGTGTTAGAGTTCTTACTTCAGAGCAGCTAGATAATGGACAAGTGAGGAAAACTGGGTGGCTTACGGACAGGTTTAAGAGAAAGTCTGTTTCTTTTCTGCCATTCTGGCTGCAACTATGAATGACAGGATATTGCAGAATCTGCTGAAAAGTGTATTTGAATCCATACCTGACTTTATTCATTCATCACTCTTTATTGAGACACCCCTCCTATAGAGCTGCACTAAAACTCTGCATCAGCAAAGAAGCAGCAAGATATTATGAGGAACATGTCTTCACTGATAAATTCTGTGCTGATAAATTTCCACCACTTTTTTCTCATACCAGTATCCCCACCTACCTCATTCACACCACCGCCTTTAAGCAAGGAGCAGATTCCACCAGTGTGGGCTACACCACTCCGACTGCTCTGAAATCGACTCCCCCTTTGACAAAAAGGAAAAGAAAAGAAAGTTTACCCTGCTCAGCCCATGAGTTTTGCACCTATCCATCCCAATATTTACCCTTCCGATTTTCAAATGAGAAACTGGCATTTGCAAATGCTGGCTGCCACCACTATGCTGCAAACTATGCAAAAACAAAATGGGAAAAACAGATAACCACTCACAAACCTCACAGGACAAATTATCTCCAGAAAAGTTGTATCATCATCCCTCCTCCTTCTCAGACCACCTAATATAAGAAAGCATAAGAGGGCTATTTTGCCAAATCACCTGAATCTCACCAGCCTTTTGTTCGTTGACATACTACTGCAGCAAGTGACTTCTGCTGGCACGTGTTACAGACAGAGCGCAGGAGAGGCCACCACGCTGCCAACACATGGGTGACTAGTAAAAAGACACCTGTCTAGCTGGGTAATGCTGATGTAGCAAAACTCAAAGGGAGATGCGTTAGTAGCTCCCTGATGCAGAGGTAGATGAAAACTCCCTGGAACTGCAGTCAATCTCATCCAAGGGACAGATGCACTCTGAGCCTAAATCTAATCATCTCTTTGCGGCTGACCACGTCAGCATGAATGACTGCCAGTTACTGGAGACAAAATATACTCTGCTCCACTTCAGAGTACTGATCCATCCGAGCTGTGGCAAATTGTTTTTTTTCAAAGGAAAAGAGAAAAACATCAAGAAACAATACAATGGCTAACTGTGCTGAAGGCAGAAGTTCATTGGTAACCAGTGTACCATCACACCAGCCAACCTCACCTCCCAACTTCGCCGTGTCTCATTCACAGACACAATTGCAGAAACTGGTATTTCTAAAGAGTCTATGAATGCAATACCTCAAACATGAGTGGTGGTGTTACGGACAGCACTGGAATTAGCATTACAGTGGTATCCAGAGTCCCAGTCACAGGGCAAAGAGGGCCCTCTTTGTCCTAGCCAATTCACAAGCATTCATAAGAACAAGACTTCCCCCAAAGACCTTGCAATATCACCAGAGAAGATACAAGAAGGATGTGAGAAAACTGATTCCCATTTTACAAATGAAGAACTGAGACACAGAGAAACCAAAATTTGCAAGCACCGCTTGCAGATCTTACTAGTTCTCTTCATGGCAGAAGTCAATGACAGTAATTAAGCATGTGCAAAAATTCTGAGAGGGTGGATTCTGGGGTTGGGTATCCCGGCACCCTACCAGAGTCATGTGAAAGTGAGGTGTTTAGGTTAAGTTTTTTCATATAGGCTCCTACAACAGTCAGCAGAGAGGGAGAAGGACTCCAGTAGAACAATTCAGCTGGCCTGTCTCATGTGGATCAAAAACCTCAGCCATGAACCTCTCCACTATTTTTGTAGATATATTTTGTTATATCAATCTTATTTCCAAAACAATTAAGAGATTTAGAGAAAATAACATTCCTCCCAGCTTATTCGTATAGCACATGTCTCTCTGGAGAACAAACTGTTTCGAGGATCTGAAACACTTCAGTAATCCTGCAGCATGCAGGTCATTCAACAAAGTAAAGCAGGCCATAGTGCTTTTTAAGCACAAAACCTCATTGGCTTCAAAACCAATGTTCTGCTTTGAAATAATATAACAAGACTGTCCGTGCTCTACTGCCGAAGAAGCCAGCCTCCAAGGTGGAACCATGCATCACCTTCCAGGCAGCTGCGCTTGCGGAGTAGGTAATTGCACAGAACAACCAAGGATGCATGCGCATGCAGCTCGGGCTTAGTACGTTAAAACTAAAATGAGAGTCAAACCTCTAGTTGCACTGGCAGGCAGTTTGTGCATTAACTTTTTCCCACCTCCCCATCAGAAACATTACTTTCTGAATTATTGTGGATTGCACACACAACAGAAAGGAGATGCATCAGCCACTTGTGATAAGCAACCCCCAAGGAAAGAAAAAAACCCAGTAATAAAATATCACACAAGGTTACGTACGAAAAAAGGTGAACTGCGTCACTTTTCTCTCTGATAAAATCCCTCCTATATTTCATAAACTCACGTAGGGTCACCAAGGGGTTTTCAGATATGGTGAACTTGTTATCAGTAGCCCAGGTTTCCATGGCAACCAATACTATCCTGGTGTTAAGTTGTTCTTTATATATCTAGTACATTAACAGAATGAACAAATATATTATGTCATATAGAATAAAAGTGAGTTTTACCCCTTTTTGTAATAGCTTTCATCTTACATAACTAAATATTTAGCTTGTTCTAGCACACTTAGGTTCTCCCAGGTGATTTTATCTCCCTTAAAACAAACAAACAAAAATGAAAACAAATTAAAAACTAAATTTTAGGCCTAATTCTTCAATCAGCTCTCTCAGCCTGCAAAAAGATCCCTTGCAGGTCCTACACAGGCAGAGGTGCATAGAAGGGAGATGAGATTTTTGAAAAATTACTACAGAACCATTCCAAATAGTTCAAATATTTGGAATTAATGGGTCTTTTATAACATCCAGCTCACCCCAGTGACACACGAGGGCTCTCTTATACCAAATAGTGATCTATGAAACCACAGTTTTCACTGTTATACACTTCTACAGGAGTATTTAACCTCATGCTGGTTGAATCATGGAAAAAGGGCATTCCTTTCAATGCTGGGGGTTAATACTCCACACCAAATACTTTCAAGAGTGGGAACTGCATTTTTCTTTTTCTAGTAATACTTTTCTGGAGTGAAGTGCAAGAGCCAGCAGCTCATCCAATTTAGCGTCACAAATGTAATCCACATAATCCACCTGTATGTCCCTATTCTAACTCATTTATTCAAATGCGCTTTTTCTGGAGAAATTTTAGTGCATTCTAATTTCAGTCTTTTGGGTTTCAGGTTGTCAACATAGGGATCCTGTGTTAAAACCTTTCATATCTAAGGTGCTCTTTAAAACCTAGACTCAAGGGATTGATCCAGCAGGATACTTAAATGTTTGAAGCCACAGAAGATCTCTAATGCTGTACGTCAGACAAAAGCTTTATAGGTGGCTGACTGTGGTTCTAGATGAAAATTTGTGATCTTCACATATGTTATTATTAGGTATACCATGAACTGACAACTCCTGCATCTATCAGCAGCAGAATCATATGACTCATCTCATACGTAAAAGAACATTTAGTTGAGTGATACTTACTAAATCTGCCATGTTCACAACCGATTTAGCATAGCTGTTTGTATGACCGACTGACAAGCGGTGCTTTTTACACTGCAAAACAAACATAGACAAGTTACATATACAGACTTCAGAAAAATTAGCTCCATTTCCAAAAAAGCACGAAGTAAAAAGCAACTACATCAACATTAAAACTGCTGTGCAAGGTTTGGTCTCCTGTGCTGAATGTAATGTTAATAAGCGATAGTAGAAAATTGCTCAGAAATACACATTACTGGTATACTTTACAACAGCTGTTGTGAGGATCTGTTAATTCCTGTTTGGAAAGTACTCTAAGATCTTTACTGAAAAATGCTATAGGAAGAGGAACATGTTGTTACTCTCTTCATTATCTTTATTATTGGCAATTTTAAAGTTAATTCCAAATGCCAATACAGAAATTAGCAACACAACTCCAAAGGAGTTGAGACTCCTTTAGAGGTGCTACCCCAAGAGTGCCTGCATCCCTGTTTTAATGTACCAGACTCCCTGTTTTTTATCAGTTCTCTCTCTTAAGCTGTCTCCTGGATTTCTTCATGTACTATTTCACACCCCATAATGCCACAGTAACTGGTTCAAATCACGTTGGCAATCAGCCTGCAATGGCACCTCTACTGAAATCTGTAATACAGTGCTATAAAGATGACACCGAAGATAGCTGTCCAGGTACTCCTATTTGCAGAAAAACACACTTATAAAGGAGCACCACGGGTATTAAAGTCACAAGTATGTTAGAAGAATTTAGGCCAAAAGGGCCAAGATTTTCAGAAACGTTTAACCATCTTGTGCCCCGTGGTGCTTGATTTTGGAGTGAAAGTTGTCCACATTTTCTTGAAGTTAGGATCTTTTAGTGGGCAAGAAGAAGTGCGTAGCATCCAGGGGGTGGGAAAGGCATGCTTTCAAGCAGGAACGAGAGAGAAAACCACCAAAAATAAGGAAGTTACACTTAGTAAAAAAAACCAGGAGGACAGGACTGTGAAGCTAAAAATGGTAGAAAGGATTAAATGAAAAAGCTACAAAATAAATGGAAAAAGAACCAGAGGAATGAAGGGAAATAAGTATATTACTTCTTCAATACACTAATCTTTATTATGGCTCTTTCCACTACATTAAAGAGCCTATTTATGCTCTCCCAGAGAAAGTATACAAGCTTAACAAAATAATTTTCTCTATATTGATTTTGATATATCAAAAAAATCTAGTCACTATTAATCTCCCCATTGTCAACAGCTGCTGCACAATTGCAATAACTGCATTATTGATTGCTGAGTGGCTATAACTAAGATAAGTGCTCAAGAAAGCCAGAAAGAAAATCATCTGCTTAAGTCACACTGACATTAGTTACTTTATGACACAAAGCTTTGATTTATGACCCTTCTTTCTGATACTCAGGCCTGGCTCCATGCTTGGTGAAACTACCTTGCCAAAATTCAGAAGCAACTTCATCAATGGTTAATGAGACCATAATCTCTTCTCTTAAGGGCATACTGAAGTTATTCTGGCCATATATTGTTCTTTATTGTTATCCTTTATGGACCAATTAAGACAATTTGATGTTAATAATCGTAAGATGTTGAAGTGTGTCAGTCTTACCATTAGATGATCATTTACAATCATTAATTCGATGTATTTTGTTTCCTCTTCAACTTTACGTGGAATCTGACGAACCTACAGAGAGAGTACAACTGTACGAGAGTCTAACAGAGTACAGAGAGAGTGTAACTGGTAACTAGAAATGGCTTCAGAAACCAAACTCCTCATGCACACATTTTTTCCATTGTATTAATTCTGGTCTCAGATATTGATGAAACAACTGGTGCTCGGTTGCATTATTTTAAAAAATTCTTTCACCTCCACCAGGACATTTATATGAACTTAAACAATGAAATCAAGTCTTTGAACCCATCTAATCCCAAATTTAGTTTTCTTGAAAGAAAGAGAATCCTCAGTGGGGCCTATATCTCTAAAAATGGCTTGTCAGCTATAAACTTTTTTTTTTCACAGAGAAAGAGATCCCTCCTGCATTCTTTATGAAAAATCTCTGTAACAATTCTATTATTTATTCACACGCTGCTCAATTCACACAGTGAACACGGTACTCACCTCTGTGTTACACTTACTTTGCATTTAGAAACATTTACAACTGTGCTTCTTCATGGTATCCTTGTTTTCCTGGATTTTCCAGGAGAGTTATTACGTCGTTATGATTTAAAAATGCAGAGTAATGGCTAGCTTATAGAAAGGTAGCAAACCACCTGATATAGGGTAAGACCCTCAAGAATGACTTCTGGAATTTCTCCAATGTTTTTTTCACTTCTCTCTTGCCTCTGAGAGGCTTGCATTAATTAAAGATATTAAAGTCATCTTCCCCTCCCATTGCTCTCAGTATTTCATTTTTGCCTGCAGTGTTCAGCCTCCCTGACCCAGCTCTGTTTTCACCTGTACCATTATTTCAGTTCCTTTCCTAAAATGCAAAGAATTGCTGCTATCTTTCCAGGGCACAGACAAACATCTGCACTCAGTGGCTCTCCCAATTTAATGAACAGGGTATGAGCTCTCAGTTTAGAATATTTATATTAAATCAAAGTCAAGTGAGATAAAGTAGCTACTTGTCACCATTGCAACATAAAAAATATTTCTAAATGTTTCATTAATTGGGAGTTTCTGATAAAACCCTATACTCAAAATGCCAGAAAATATTTTAGCTACTTTTTCATTTGCAATTTAGCAGTGTTTAACAATTTTATAACTCTTCAGGTAGGCAACGTCCAAGAGAACCCAACAATGTTTTGTCAACATTAGATACATCTTTTTGTAATAGCTGTATTGATATAGAGACCTCATGCCAAACCAGCAGCAGCAGCAGGACTCCATCTGGACAAATTAATTCAGCAGACACAAAAGAAACTTGATGGCATATTACTTATAAACATGCATGTTGGCACATACCTGCCTTTTACTTCTTTTGTGTCTTGGCTTTACAACAAACTTCTGCGATGTAGTATTCATTTGCCAGAACTCTAAGCAGAAAACACAGGCAAACACATTGAATGTTTACAAGAACATAGCCCAACAATTAGAGACCCTGATGCCACATGACAGTAGTATGGTATGCTTCTGCACATCAGATGTGGTAACAACTCCTTTTTTCCAGTTTCCAGCTAGAAAGGAGGCAATGTTACAGATGCTTCCCAGTAACAGGGTTCTTATTAAAAGCTCTACCAGTGATAATCTAGGTCTGCTGAAACAGATGATCTGTGGGTGTCACGCTTCAGAAAGCACAGCAGATGTTCTACGCCAAAACTTCACCAACACTGGGCATGTAATATTATTAGCACAGTGCTTCCATGGAGTGAATCACATTTTCGGGAATTCAGCAGACATTCACAGAGCTCTCACAATAGCTACCTAAATTAATAAGAAGAGCACGGAAGGCAGAATTAATGCTTTAAGATGATTATATTCACAAAGTAAAATATGTTAGAGTTGGGAGAAACCTTATGAGATTTTAGCAACGCTCACTACCAATACAATATTCCTCCCTGCTAATCCCACTGTGTCTTTAATTTCTTAGACCTCTAATCATAAGCACCAAGTAGTTTATTCTTTTGCCAAATCCCTTTCACCAAATCTATTACTAGCCGCTCACGGAAAGGGACACTTTATAAACTAAGCAGAAGACAATACTTGCTCTCACCCTTTTAAATGTCCAAGAAGTATTTTTCCATCTTTAATTTAGATTCATAGTCCTGCCTCACTTTTCTCCATACAACAGAAATCTCTTTCCTTATCTTGTATAAACACATTTACTATTCACATAACCCCAAGGAGATCTTTTTTTGAGACACATAAATTAAATGTTTGCAGTTGCGTATTTTGTAATATGTCTTTTTCCTTTGTCCCCTCCTCTGTACTTTCTCCAGCTTTGGGCATCCTTTCAGTCTCCGGGTATTGAAAACTGCTTTCAGTATTCCAGAGTGATTTTATCAATCCTGCAGAGAAGGAGACAGTACTATAGGAGCTGTGTAAATTAAGGGACTTCCAGTTCACATACCTTTGTACACAACTTCTGGTTGTGTTACAAAATCCTAAACAGTTCAGTTTCACTGGTGAGACACGAAAGTTTCTCACAGCTCCACCTCTCACCTGCTGTACATTAGCTGTGCAATTTCTGTATGAGGCTCAAACAATAGGATTAAAACCAATGCTGATAGGAATTTGACAGGGCTGCCATGTCAGCAAAACCTTAAAACACGAAGCTGAATTGCCCATCAGACAAAACATTACCAGGCGTAAGTGCTAATCTTAACCAGGAGTGGCTAGTTACTGATAAGACAAACCAGGAAAGCAAAGCATGACTAACTGGTATTGTCTTGGGTAAACCTTGGGTATTATACTGTCATTTTGGTATGTGAGGTTTGCAGATATCTTTTTATGGAGGGGCCTGGACAGTCATAGGCCCTTTGCTTAAAAATCTTTTCATTGTTACACCAGTGCACTTGAGGATTTTCTTTACAAAAGGGACTAAAATAAATTAAATAACATCGAAGGGTCCCTATTTATTGCTTAAAGACCTGCAATCTCTAGAGCTTGCAATGATGAGAAACAAAATCTTGAAAATTTTTATACAAATTTGTTTTTTGTTATGCTTTACGTATGTTGATTAATTTAGTCTGTGTTCTAGTGCCACACAACTGGCTCTCAACATGTCATTTTAGGTTTTATATCATGGTTAATGAAACTGGTAAAACCACAACTTTTCAATCAATAAAACCATAGAATGGTTTGGGTTGGAAGGGACCTTAAAGATCATCTAGTTCCAACCCCCTGCCATGGGCAGGGACACCTTCCACTAGACCAGGTTGCTCAAAGCCCCATCCAACCTGGCCTTGAACACTTCCAGGGATGGGGCATCCACAGCTTCTCTAGGCAACCTGTTCCAGTGCCCCACCACCCTCATAGTGAAGAATTTGTTGTAAAATAATAATTTACAACATGTATATCGGGTCTCAGATAACTTTACCAGCAAATGCGATCACTTTACCCATCATCGGAAGTCAGTCATCTCTAGAGGGGAATGATGCAGCTATTAACATTAACACATTAACACACATTAACACTACGCTATAATTCACAAGCTGGATAAATTCACACAGTGCATTTCCAGCTAGGGACCTTCAGGCAAAAGAACATGACCAGAAAATGTAGACAGCTTAGAAAGCCTAGCAGAAATTTTGATGGGAACACATTACCTTGAAAAAGTGTAATGAGGATTCATAGAATCATAGAATCATTTAGGTTGGAAAAGACCTTTAAGATCATCGAGTCCAACCGTAAACCTAACACTGCCAAGTCCCACTAAACCATGGCCCTAAGTGCCACGTCTACACGTCTTTCAAGTGACCTCAAAAGAAAAAGACATCTGTTATGCATTATTTGAAAAACAACACCTTCAATAACATAGTGTTGTCTAAGACCATGCCAGGGCAATATATGCCTCAATACAGATTGTGAGAAAAAATACAGTCTGCTAAATTATGAAGTCAAATGCTCTAAGCATGCCAAGTCATCCATCCAAGCTTTCCTTATTTAAAGTCCTCATTACCTCCTCAGATCATTGCAAAGTACAGTACAATGAATTCTTTTCTGCAATAGCTTTCTTTTTGGTTTTTTTAATATCCAAGGAGCAAAAGAATGTAAAAAGTACATTGCTATCAAACTGTGGTATAATAGTGTGTGCTTTTACTATCACTGATATCGAGTAATCCCTATTACTTGATTTTTTTCTCCTTTCTAACATCAATATTAAAGCTGATGATACATCCAGTCCATTCCTAACGCAGTTCTGAGTGGAAATCTTAGCTTACACACAGACTCTTTTAAAGATAAGAAGAAATTCTTGACAACAAGGAAGAGCTCCTTAGGCTGGACAAATTGATAAATTATGAGAGGAATAAGGAATATAAGAAATACTGATGACATAACCTAGCACAGTGCTTGCTACTAATAATAATGATTCTGCTGTAGTACTTTAAAAAAATCAATCACAACAATACTATTAGCAATTAACTTCAAATATTGTTTAAAGAAAACAAAAACAAGAAAAGTCAAGACAACAGTCAGCACCCTCCACACTAGCAGGGAAGAGGCAATGCCAAGCAGAGACAGCAGAGACATGCTGCCTTGGTGTGGCAGCATGTGCGAGGAGTGAAGGAGAAGGTGGGGCAGGGTGTGTGGCAGGTTGGGGGATGAATGATAAGAGCTCCTGTGGGCACAGGGAAAAGGGTGGGGAAGCAGAAGGTGGTGCGGACTGCTCTCATCCTCTGGAGCTGTGGCATCGTGGAGGATGACTTAAAGACAGAGATAAATTGAATAATCACAGACAAAGAAAAATGGTGGGATTCCCAATGAGGATATAATCTATTACATCTACCGAAACTTTGACTACAAACCTCAGAAACACCCTTCCAAACAGTTTTACAAAAACAAGTACGGGCATGTGGGAGAGCAGACTGTGAGTTAAAGTTTATTTCTCCATATATGGGATCCTAAACATAAAGCAATAAAAGATTAGCACCTTATACCTCTTATCCACATTACAAATATTTGTACAATTAAGACCACTAGCACTCCCCAATTAAATCTCCTTTTGAACCTTTTCTACAATCTTGTGATTCTAATTCAATCTAATGGCAACATCTTCCATTATGTCACATGCTGGGCTTTGTACAGCAAAGCCAGCAACTATTTACTTGTTATCTACAGTAAAATCAAAACTGTACAAGCATATCTGGATTTTTTTTTTTGGGGGGGGGGGTGCAGAACTGAAGCCCTATTTTGACAGTTTTCTGAAAATCAGGAAGCTTTGGCGGAGGTGAAACTGGTGCATTAGACTTGCAATGAATTCCTTTTCATAATTTTAAAAGCAGAAAATAATTTTATTCTGAAATCTTGAAAACATACAATTTCACTATTAGGAAATCTTGTAAGACAGCTGGTAGATATCTACGAAGAACCAGCTTTAGCAGTTTCCTACTTTAACAACCTGAGACAGAAGACTTATTTTAAACTCAGCAGTGGTTGCATTATTTCCAACCTTTCAAATGACGTATCCTCAAGAAAGTGTGATAAAAGATGCACTTTATTATTTGGCCTTATGTTCAATAGATTGTTCTCATTACACTACCATCTCCACACGTACAGGGAGTAATTACGGTACGTGTCTAAGGCGCATGTACATAGCAAGCTTCATCATACAGGTGTCAACGTCTTGCACTGCATGAGCCTTTTGTGCTGCCCCTCCATCCCAACGCCTCCTCCACCTCACCTGGGCAATCATCAGCGGAGGACATGAGGCACCAAGCTGGGATACTGTTTTGTTTAGACTCAGAAAGATTCCTTCTTCAGAACTGAAATCAAGGTGACCCAATTGTAGCAATTTCCCTTGTTTTTTCTCATTAGCTCTCTGAATTATTCTGCTTTGCTTAACAACTAGCAAACCTGCACACACTGTGCTCCAGAGAAGGACCCATTTATGTGCAGTAGCCAGCACCCTAAGATTCCAGATCCAACTGTTACCATAGGACAAATAGTTTGTAACAAGATGACTGGACATCTGTAACTCTCCTGAAGAAATTAGTCTAGAGGTGGTTTCTACAAAAATGACAGCTTTATTTATCTAGGATATATTTTGTAGAGTGGGAAAATGCATCTGTAAAACTGGCAAATCCTTGACAGAATGGGGATATGCCATAAATACTGCAATTTTAGCTTCAATTAACAAGTCAACTTCTCAGATGAAAGCTCATTTTTTTAAAAATCTCTTCTCCCTCCACACACAATATAAACTGTTTGTGGGGATTCATCACTACAAGCCCTTGAAACCACTTCTGCCTCCAAATTCATTTGTACTGAAATGGAAGACCCGCACTACAGCCAGTACTGTGAAAGATGCTGAACAGACTGGAGATGAGAGAGTCACTGAACAGCAACGACGTTTGGCATGTTCTTGTCTCCCAGGCTTATGCTCACACCTGTATCTCAAAATAGGAAAAATCCATGAAGAGTTATCAACCACTGGCAATGTGGGGTTTATTTTCATCATCTTTAGGCTACCTCAGTCCTTTCCTTTCTACAACTACTAGCACTTAATGCAGTCCACAGACCGCATGACTTGCTAAGAGAAACATACATCACATGAAGGTCTAGGAGAGTTTTGATTCATCGGATTCAGGGTTTTTTCAGCGCTTCATGTTCTCTTCCAGTGCTTTCAGTGTTTCAGATTCTTTTTTTCAGTGCTTTTTTATTTAATCAGGAAAAATAAGAGTTATACAAATAAACAATATACTATCAGAAGATTATCTATCAAATAAGATTAACAAATTTGGCCTTAGACTAAAACAAGTCAATAAGTCATGAATATTAAAAAACCATACCAGATGGAAGGTCATCCGAAGGAAACTCAAACACCTTGGATTTGTAAACAGAGTGGAAATGGAAGTCATCCTGAAATAGTAAATAATTGCATGTATTAAACTTGGATAAACTAATCCATCTCATGAGCATCAAATAGACAGTTCCAAAGGTCCTTGTTATCCAACACCTACACTAGTGAACATGCAAGTTGCAAGGTACCATTACTCTACACACTTCTCCTTTTCTCAACTGTGATGTGATCACTAATGCCACAGTTAATCATCTTTTATTTGAAATACCCGAGTACATCAAACAGGGTGGCTGAGCACGCTTAGAGCCAGGCTTAAGGGAGCTGCCCAGGGAACATCCATGAGAGTCACAGGAGCTGCTGGAGTCAAGGCCAAACCAGGAGGAGAGGGACGTAACGAATCCAGAGCGGGAAGTGCCAGAGAAGGGGACAGGGCACTCACAGGCTTCTCCTGCTGGCTCCAAGGGACCTTCATCACCCTCTGGGGCTGCACTGCTCTACATCCAAGTGTTACAGAGTACACACATACACACATACCACTGCCTAATTTTGGAAGTCTACTTTTGTCTGTGACGATGGGGACTCACATATGAGGTAAATGAGTTGGGAATGAGGGGATGATCCTTTGGTCCCAGAGCCTTACGCCTACCCTGTACCCATGAACGTCTGTGTTCAACAAACAACACAGCAGGACTACTATAAGTTCTACTTACATCTGAAGTGTAGTTTTCATCCGGCTCAATAAGGTAAGTATGATTTCCATCATAGAACATCCCACTGTCGAGAGCAGGAAATGTAAATACTGATTTAATAAACAAATACTAGTGCAACATGGAAGTAAGTTTAAGAAGTTCATCTATTTTAAAAATTTAACTATTTAGAAAAGGAAGCAGTTAAAAAATGGTTTCAGGAACTGAATGTAATTCTGAGTCAATCTTTTGTTTCTTCACTTCAGAAAGAAAGATATTCTCTCCCGTGGTGATATAGACCCTTCTTTCTTCCCCAAAGCTTCTCTACAACACATATATACACCACAAAAACTGGCAAATTTAGCCTACTGAAAATCCAGTTCAGAGCCCCCACTCCCATGCAAGAGAGATCTACCTGCAACAGATAAATGAGAGACCTCTCTGTAGGAACACGCGTATTTGGAACTTGCGCACAGCTTTCCCCGAAATAAAAATATTATTGAATTGAATTTATTGTTAGGTTTTAATGGTTTTGATTAACTCTTTCCTCAGTAATTTCATGTAGTACCAAGTACAAAGGACATAATGAGCTCTTTTGGGCACAGAGGGCTGTTTTGGACATTTCAGCAATAATAATTATGACAGATGGTCTTTTCTTTTTATATTGACTTAGTTTAAGTTTATATTTCTAGAAAACATTAATGGCTATACGCATTATCATTTCAATATGGACATTATATGATGTTCATGATAAGGAGATAGGAAACCCCATCAGACAGGCTTCCAATGGGTTGTGGTGAAAAAAGATCCAGAGGACCAAGCCTTCTGCCATACCCATGGTTCTGGCAAAGTACTCATGGTCTCTTAATGGCATCAAATCTTCTCAACCACAGAAATTTGAAGGTCATTCATGATAAGCACACTGCTATGCATCTCAGAAAATCTGTCACTTGGCTTGCCCACACACTATCACTGATTTTCCATATTAAATTCCAACACACAGTTCAACTCTAAATGGAGAACAAACTGAACTGTTAAGGCCCTCTAAATGGATGAAGATAGTCTGTGACAGTAACACCAGATGCTTTTGCATTACCACTCGAATGTACAACAAAGGTGAGGTCCATTCCTGCAAGGATGTTTTCTATTAAGAGTTACCTTCAATTTACTTAGGTAAAGAGTGTACTGAGGTTTAGTCTTTAAGATAATGCAGGACGCACAAGTGTGGTTGAATTGCACCTTAAAAGAAAGTGTTGATACAGGTATTGCTGTGTAAGAGCATAAAACCAAAGGGCATTTATCACTACTATTCTGATCTTCAACCAAATCAGCACTTTTTAAAAATAATTTTGCCTTTATTGCAGTAGTATACACACATGGTTGGGATTAGGCTGTATCAGCATGTCCCTTTCAAAGTGCCACTACTAAGGGCTTTAAGCTTGGCCATAAATATGAGCTGTAAGTTCAAACTTGGCACATAGCACATAACAGCAGCATGAAAGCAAGATTATTTATTTATTTAGATTACTCTTTAGCAAACTTTTAGGCACCAAAAAAACCCCATCGGAATTATAAACAGCAAAACCAGATACTATTATTTTTTCTTACGCAGCTTTTTTTTTTTTTTTTAATCAGCAAAATTGATTTTGGTTCTGCACAGGACCAGATGCAGTCACTAAAATACTGTCATTCTTTTCCTGACTATTAAGAAATATAAGCACGTATTAAGCTTGTAAGCCATTACAGCTACGGATGAGCACACTTCTCTTAATATCATTCACTTATGGGGTTAACCATGTAGCATACACTGAAGTAGCCTGAGTTACTGACTGTATAACATACATCAAGTGTGATAATGAGTATATCTACAATTTAAAGCTGTTTCACCTTTCAAATTACCTGTGCCTATTCTTTAGAAATAAATACAGTCTACACAGTTTAAGATAAATATTCTAGCACCTGCTGAAGCTTCTTTGCCTGGGAATAAGATGAGATTTGGGAACATCCTGCAGCTCTTAATCAGGCAAAACTTCCTTCCCTCTAATTGCAATTTTACTTAAGCAGAGTCTGCAAGACGAAGCGCTATCAACAAAGGGCTTCTCGTGCGACTGTTGCACCCAGCAGCACTGACGTCTGATCAAGTCACTCAACAGTGACAAGAATAATAGTCATGGCTGACCTACAGATCTGACTTGCCCACTCAAAGCATTCATGGCTCTTTTCCAACCGACTTCAATAGTCCAGTGCTCTGTGAAGAAATCACATGCTCACGGATGTGTTGGAGAGAAAGCAATACCAAAACACCTGCCATTTAAAAAACCTGAATTTGGACTGTGTGTATTCTTCAAACAAACAAATTTGTAGTCCTGAAAGTCTAATTTGCAGTAATAACAGCAGGTTTTGTATTCACCACCAGTGGGCAGCAAAATCATAGACCAACCTGGTGTCTGTGCAGCTCGCCTTGAAACAGGACTGCAAGTCGTGCCTGACTATAGCTTATTTCTATCCCAGCAACCAGTGTGTTTTGCATTCAAAGTTTTTTGTGTTAAGTCATAGGAAACTGTGGTTACTGCATATCCCACAGAAAACAAAAAATTCCAAACAAAATGGCTCGCTCAGAGTTAAGGTTGCAGAGATACATTTTTCATTAGCAAAGTCATTAAGAAGAGAAGAAATTCATAATTTTAAGTATTCTGTCAGCCAGTCATCCGATTCATTTAACTAATAAAAGGAAGACCACAACGTAGACATTACCAACAGAAGAACTCATAATTTATGACTAAAAAACCACAACATTTTCTCACATGTATGAAAAATTCTGCTGTTACTGGCCAAGATCTAGGGGTACTAATAAGTAAGAGAGATTAGCATGAACTTTGGGAATATGAAGCTTGTTATTCTATTAAAGGCATCTGCTCTGTCTTATGCACCTAAAATTCATGAAAGCAACGCTCCTGCCCTGCAGACCTTATTAGAAGATAACTCTCTGCAGCTTCCCTTATTCCAGCGAGACGCTCCAAACTGTGGTTGGAGCTACGGAGCTCTGATTGCCAGTGTGAGTTTCTAGTAATTACTTAGCATTTAAAATCAACTGCGGAGGAGCTAGTTGTAATGATGGAAATGCAGTGTCAGAGAATGCAGTGAGTTTAATACAACTCAGGAACACATTACTCTCTCATACTGGATGTTGGAATTACCAGCCTGCTACAGTAAGCTTCATATTGCATTTTGTGTGAAGGGTAACTGCTGAAACTTTATTGTATCAGAAAAAGGGGGGGGGGGGGGGGGGGGGGGGGGGGGAGAAGAGATACTTCTCAAGGCTGAGCTAAATTACACAGGCTAAAAAAATGTATCTTTCATCACATAACTGTGTTAGAAGGGACCAGGTTGAATATCAGGCAATTTAAGAATACAGAGCAGCAGGAGGGTCAGTCATAAGAACAAACCCACAAAAGAAGTGTAGGAAAGGACATATGCAGGCTCTCCTTCCTTTCTGCTGTTTCTCCTAGGAGTTAGCAGGGGCCAAGACCTAATGGATCACTGCTAATGGAAGCCATGCAGTGGCTCAGGATGCATTAGGATGCTACTATTTTTAGGCTCACTGTCCATACTGAAACTGGGCTCAGGTTTCTTGAGCTGCTCAACCTTGATCATAAAAGAGATAAACACAGCTGTAAATCAGACAAGTGCAAGGATGACAAGTCTTCTGCATGCATTCTCCCCCTTCCTAACAAAGAATATACGAATAGAAAAGAAAGACACTACTTAAATATGTGTACTTATATGACTGATACCAAAACTACAGAATAGTTGGAGACAGACAATAAACTGAAGAAGATTTCCATCAGCTAAGCCCTGCTTCCTCAGAAAAAGGCAAAGCTCAGGTAATCTCCACACAGGCTCACTTGCTGCCATGACTTTTCAAGCTGATCTCAGTATCAAAAGCACTGAGATCCTGTAATTCCCAGATTCAACAGACAATGAAGTTACTTGGTTGCTCTGAAAACCTGACTAGCATCTTTCAATAGTGCCAAAAGTAGACATGTCCAAAAGCTGTACAATCAACATACAGCTCCATGTAACCTTCAGATAACAGATGCTTTAATTATATTATCACTAAAATGATGTACTTTAAAAAAAACTATTATTGCACAACTTTATATCCTTTCATACCAATTTTCCAAGATTTTACTATATCAAAGGTATTATCCCACGCACACAGCTTAAGGCCAGCAATTCTGTGAAGAAAATGGATAGGACAAGAGAAACTCTAAACTGACACTTTCCTTTGTAAAGAGAGTAGAAAAGAAAGATAAAATACATCATTGTAGCAACAAGAAAAGAACACAGTTTCCAAATGGTTCATGTCAATACTGGCAGTGTTTTTTATTCTTGTAGAATAGGATATTTTCAGCTACTTTTACCATTCTATCTCTATAATAAATTATCTTAAAACAATACCTGGCCACTGTCCTCAGTTTAAAAGAAAAAGGAAAGAAACTTGCATGCTTTGTCAGTGAATTCTGAAAACAAACAAACAAGGCTTTTGCAAGGTTCAAATTAAACCCTTTTTTTCTAAAGATTGTTGAGTACTTAATATTGGTGACAAACTAGTACGAAAATAAATAGCACTTATTTTGCTATAAACAGCTTTATTTTGCTTAAAAGACTAATAAGCAAAGGCCAGTAAAAACAAAACAGCAGACTTACTGTAATCCATGGCATGTTGACAAGGCAACAAATGATACAGGATTTCCTCGAATTTCTCCCTGATAATAGCAATGTTCTCCTCCCTGAAATTGGAAATTGAGACTGTAAATCCACAGGATGTCCCACAGTATCACACTCCCTCCTGTCAGACACTGCTTTTCCATGAATACATTGCCAACCCACTGCCATGGCACCAAGAATTGACTATCACTCACAAGGGTGTTCATCCCCATCTCCTTTTAGCCATGGTTTGGTACCTAGACAAGCATCATCATTTCGACTCTCTGCACAGAATGGAGATACTTTCAGTGCGAAATCCCTGGCAACCCAAGACAGATTTCAGAGACAAATGTCTCCAGAAGTGCTCATCTTTCTTCACTGACTATGAAAAGAGTCGGAAATAGGGGGCTTAGACTCAACACCTGGTCTGCACATGGCTACATCAGACAAGATGAACTCTGCTCTGAGGGTAAGGCAATTTCCTACTTCTGAGGAGAAAGGTATGCTTATCAAATAATAATAATACTTGATTAAAAAACAGAACAAATCAGAAGTGCTCACTAGTGCTCCAAAACTAATGGAAACTTTAAGTATAACCAAGCAGTAAAGGAATACAATGAAAATTAATATTTGCCTCGTCTCTTCTGCAAATAAAATATACACATTCCAAATCAAATCCAGCAGACCTTACTCAAAAAATCTCCCCCTTAGTTTCACAGGAGTCACACAGATAGCCAAGTAAGCCCTGCTGCACATGCACTGAATGTATTCAGTATTGCACAATGTCAATATTTGTATGCAAAATTAGAAAAATGATCCAAACATCCCTTAAATTCTCACTGCCACTCTACCCTGCAGAGGAACTTACCTATTCAAATAGGTAAGTTACCTTGCCTTGCCAAATTCAGCTATGTCATATTACTGCACTACTGTTGGTTAAAGGACTATGAAGAAGATTTTCAGTGCTCTTTTTTTTTTTAATAGCAACACTTTACTATTTCTATTCCCTACCAGCAAATAATCTACCTAGCTGAATGTACCCAGCCATGTGAATATTTATGTCCATTTACTGCAGGGAGGGAAATGCATTACAATTACTGCTTTTTCAGAAGCTGGCAGTCACTCGCACGATGCATAGCACAGTCATTTTAGACATCTGACATTAAATGCTCTTAGATTTTATTTTTCAAATATGAAAAAAAAATTAATCATGATCAGGCAAAAGGAAAAAACACATAGAATATGTTGGTAATTTTGTGTTTTGATCAGGAAATCCTGTTCTGTTTTCTCCAAGGCATGCAAACTATTTTTGAAAGCAACTATGAAGTATAGGTGCCTCTGTTTTGAGGTGCTCTCCTTAAGAGAGTATAGGAGCCTGTTTGTCAGAGCGTGGCTGCACGCAGGGAAAGAGACCTGATTTCACCCTGGTCACTGGAAATCATTAGTTCCTCCTCAAAATCTTTGCTGGAGCATTTATGCATGCCGTGCCGCTGTTGGACCCCAAAGCACTCAGTGCAGCGCACCTGGGGGCAGCTCGCCACTGCCATGACCAGCAACAGCAGCGCTACAGGGAAATGCAACACCTGCTCCAACAGACAACGAGTCTGACACTATTTGACAGGCTTGTTGCTTCACTCTGCGAGGAGAATCCCTGTGGCATATCTTCTGTTAAAAGTGTTACACTTTTTTTTTTCCCAATTTCTTTCAATCGCATTATTTCCTCTCTTCTACATTCCACTTCTTCCTTCCACTTGCTGCAGTGACAGCAGCCACCTCCACTGCCTGTCCACCTCAGCATCTTTTTCTCTGTGTCCCTGGTACAGATACAGAACACCTTCACCAAACTGACCTGCAGAGTGACCATCATGCTACCCACCACGGGCACCTCTCTACTAAGATGTCTGCTGGAAAACACTACTGGTGCCACACAGGTACTGTTCGACAGGCTGTGCTGATGTTTATCTGGCTCATATCGTGAGAAGCTCTGGCACTGAGCCTCCATACCAGACTACAGCAGGGTGTCTGATGGAAAACGTACGACCCATCACCCTTGGACCAGCATTTCTCAGGACCATCAAGTGTTTGGGACTCAGATGGAGTACAAGTGAAAAGGAGATGGTCTGAGTTTCTGCTTTGCATTCACATGCATTTTAGCCACTGGGATTTTAGACAGACTACATGTTACTTTGTTTTTCCTGAAACCTTGGCTCATTTTCTCTGTTTTATTCTCCTTTTTTACACCTACTTACTTCCTATATCTTAGTTACTTTAAGCTCTCTTCATTTGAGATTTTCTTTCTTTCAGTCTGTAGGATATCCCCCACTATAGGATCACAGTACTGCTTAAGGCTTTCAGGTCGTTCCAGAATATATGAATAAAAAGTAAACAAAGAGAGACTCCAGTAAGCTAATAGCAAAACTAACAATCAAACTATATGGATGAGCTAAAACCTTATGAGTAATAAAATACTGTCTAAACAGAACTCTTGCAGTAGTATTTCTGTAAAAGATATAACTGGAGTAAGCACATGAATATGGGAATAATATTGAAAAGACTATCAGTAGGGAGTTGTACAGAGTTCTAGCTGTGGAAGGAATTTGGAGTAATTAGACAAATTGGTTTGTTCTCAGAAAATGTAGTTAATATATACCAGAAGTAGAATCTCAGGCTCCATTAGTTTGCAAAACCATGTCTTTGTAACCAGGAGGAACATTTTTTCATACTAAGAATCCAAGTTTGTGGCTCAAAAGCATGTTTTGATCTTCTTAATGAGAATCAAATAAATGCCCCATGACAGTACCTCCAAATTAATTTATTCCATAATAAAACCATGAACAAATTTTTATGCATACAGATCTAGAAAAGAAAAATATAAGAAAAGCAGCTCTAAATTCTTGCCTAGGAAAAACACAACTCAGACACATGAACTCTGTTCCATTTCATCAAATCAATTCAACTCATTCATCTACTGAAGTTCACAGTAATGCTGGTGGAGACAGAAATATAACTCTGATCTTCTCGGTCTCGGGGACCAATTCTTACCACTACAAAACATCTATTTCTATATGTTACATCTGGGGGATATTTTTTACACGTGGACTTATGTTCCTATCAACATAATGTAAGTCACCTCAAACCAGTTAATAAAATTTAAGGGGTTTAAATGAAAATAGCTTTTTTCAAGTACTTAATGTACTAGTGGTGTGTTGGGTTTTTTTGAAGAGAACCCTTCAGTGTAAGAAATCCTGCTGTCAGGATACTCCTAAAGGAAGTTCTGAGGATTGTTATAATCTCAGCAAGGAAGTAAGAGGTGGTGCAGTGAAACCAGATGGCACTAGCACTGGATGGCTCTGGGAAGAGCAATTGCTTAACACTCCTTAACAGTGTCTCAAGCAGATAAAACATGCCAGTAACATGTGGCACATGGTGGGGAGGGTGCAAATTGTGTATTGTACTTTTGGGAGACTAGTTTTCAACAGTTCACAAAACCTGTGAAGAGAGAAGCACTTAAAGCTACAAAGTCTGGGACTGGTTCTGTACTGAGAGTCAGAACAACTGAAGGGACTCTACAGGTCAATGTTTTCTTTAGAGCACATGCAATTTTGGACAAGAAGGTTACTGTTGTTGCCTCCCTGTAGTGCTGAGATGAAATATTGTTGGTTTTGACATGTACTAAAGCTCCTTTATAGCAGGTGCTGTAATAAAATACACTGTACTACAGGAAGAATTGCAGTATATGGAAGATCTAAGACCACCAAAGACTAAAAGTAATCATGACATCTATCTTCTTTTACTCTGCTCTTGGAAACATTCACTGAAGGACTGGGGTTGTCTCTCTTCTCTATTGGTATCTGTAGCAGTGAGAGAGGAGTGGAAAAAAATCTTCATTTTTTCCTAAAAATTTTCTGGTCCCATATGAAAATTAAGACTTCCCCCAAGAGCTGAAACTAGCACCATTACCAATAACAGTTCAGTCCAGAGCATCAAGGGTGTTTCATGAAGAGCTACTGGCTTCCTGTAGCTATTAGAGCCCCTCTCTGCTCTCTCAAAAGCAGGCAATAATTGCCCATCTCAGCAAATCAAACCTCCACACTGGCCTTGTCAGCTACTGGGGAATGGTTTAGTGTTGAGATGAAGAGGAAATAAGACTGCTCTTCTAACATATGCCAGCCATCAGTGTGAGCAGCACATTTACTCCTTTCTGCTCTAAAACGGAACCTGGCCAGTATAGAGTCTGGGAGAAAATTAGGCTAAATATCCCCATCTCCCATGAGACAAGGTCAGCCCGGTGACAATGCCTGTGACACAGGCCTGCAACATACACACACACACACACACTCTCACACCACATCCAAAGGCAGTCTAAGGCTACAGCAGAGAGAAGTTCAACACTTTTGCCTCCACGAGGCGCACAGGCACTGTTCATGCTGTGGTCAGCATGACGCAAGGCAAATTTTCTGCCAGTGCCTCTGGCACGCGATTGTCCATTTCCTTGGTTCAGTAAGTTCTCCTTCCTTCATGAAACCTCTCAGCCTTACCGGTGACTTCCAAGAGCAATACAGAATATACAGAATTTTAATAAGAAGTCTATTCATTTGGGGAGCTAAAAATGTAATAACATTCTACCAAAAAAAAAAAAAAAATCAGAATGACCCCAGGGTCAATTAAAACATGAATCATTATGATAGTGGTCAGTTTATGATTTAATCTTCATCTTGATGCTTAAGTTGGACAATTATAGCAAAATCCTGAATTAGGGGTATCTTGCCCTGTGAACTGCTACAGCTCCTCGCCAACCAGCATGCAACCCACTTAGCCCATGTCAGCCCGAGTTTCCCTGCAGCCTGTCTGGGTAGGTAGTGTGGCAAAAATACTAAAAAATGAGAAGGCAGAGATGTTAGCAATGCAAGTAAAATCTGTCCCCATTTCTATCCTTTAAGATAGTTTGTCCATGCCCAGAGAGGCGCCAGCTGCTGCGTAAACACAAAAAAAGACAAAAACCACATTAACCCATATTCACAATGAAGGGGGGAAATAAGTAAAGCAAAAGAACAGCCACGACAGTCAGTGATGGCGGTGGTTCACTCTTCTGTGCAGTCTCAGTGAAAAAAGCATTTGCTGACTGTACACTGACAGTGTTTGTTATTCACCTCAGAGACACTATGACCTTCCCAGGGGAGGAAAATTAAGGATGCACATTCATCTGCTTTCAAATAACACCCGACATCAGATCTTCAAGTAAGCAATTTTCTGCAATTAAGAGAGGTGCTGGCCATTAAAACTCATGCTACACTCAAGCACTGACCCTAAAATTAATAACTTCCTTCTTCCAGCAGCTACATATTCCTATTTTAACACTCATTAATCCAAAGGAAAGGAGATTGCTGGTCTAGTTCATATCCTAGTAACACAGGTCCCTCTTTCCTTGCAGCAGAAAGCTCCCAAAAGGCCAGCTAAAGACCATGCCACCATTCTGTGAAGTGCCAGATAACGATTAGCTTTTTAAAGAGCTACCCACTGTGGGGCCACTAGTTTTAAAACTGTTTCCTTGGTAATCACTTAGATCTATTTACGAATTATTGATGCTTGCACGGGTTTTGACCCAGTGATAACTAAGACTGAATGAGAAAGAGCAACAGGAGAAGAAAATGCACACCCTCTCGCTGACTTCTACGGCAGAAAATGACTTGTGACGGATATATTTCCATTTGTAAATAGAAAAGTCAAAATGGCACTTTCACCTGTGTAACTGCATTGAGAAAAAATCTCTTTTAATTGACATGTGCTTCAGCAATAGCAGGGGTCCAGCTGGCGGGGCTGTGCTGTCCTGCAGCAGAGCCCTGGGTTCAGCCCTTACACAGCTCAGTAACAACTCCATGGACCCTGGCATCACCTCTTTGCAGAGCAGGTCTCTGGACTTAGCTACGGTGTACTGTAGACTACTGCAAGCCAACTGTTTTGCAAATGTGAACGGTGCCCTCCCTTTGTAGGAGGACAGCTATCACATGTACTCATACAACTCAGAGCTGACATGCTGTAGTGACATTAGGTTATAACGCTATTTCAGATGCTGAAATCAGAAATATGGATTCCAAAATTAGGATAAATTCATCACCGTTTCTAAGGCTTCTCCACAAAATGCCCATGTTTAAAGACTAGTTGGCAGCACTCTTAAAAAACAGACAAACGTGTATATGACAGACAGGATCCTGCACACAGGCAACTCGCTCCAACTGCCATCGGTGGCTCACAGTAGGCGCTTTCAGCAGATGGCATGTGCTATCAGCCCAGCTTCCCGGTTCAGAGGCCAAATGAGGCTTGTGTTTGCTGCCCAGTAGCTACGACAGAAGATGCTCCATGAACATAGCTGCAGGGTGTGGACAGAGAGCTCATGCCAGTGCAACGCCATCTGGTCCGGGAGCTGCCTTGGCATCTGCTTGGGAAACAGCCTCTTGACTTGCCTTGCCTTACCTTGGTGTTAGAGAAAATTATTTTAATTATCAGCTGCCAGATAAAAGATAAGGCAGAGGAGAACAGGGTTGGTTACCTCTTCCTGCCTACTCTGCTGTCTTTAAGTTGGCTCTTGTAGAAGTGCCTAGTGTCTCTGAGTCATGGCATACAAGTCATTTTAATGACAGTCATTTTGCCCCATTTCTGCATGCCTGTACATAGGGGAAAGGGAGCAAACATTTTAAGGGACTATATGAAAATTCTTTATAATCTACCCATAGTAATCTGTCACATCAGTTCATCAGCCTACCCCAAGTCTGAAGCCAAGTTATAAGCATGTGATGTACAAGATTACTATAAACACAACACAGAAGATGAGATGTTGGCACGCACCTACATGGATACCAATCAGTCAGGAGAAGATAAAGTTCTGAGTAAAATGGAGAAAAATACTAATTAGATTTCCTTATTGGCTCATTATTTCTGAATGACAGAAACTTCTCTAAGTGAGAATTCACAGAGCTTGAGACTGTGTCTAGAAACATTAACCTACTGTATATAGTACAGTGGTTTGGTATCCATAGGGAACAACAGCTGTATCTAGGCAAAGCTATTTAAAGAAGTCAAGATCAAGTAAGTGCAGTGTGCTTTAGCTTGACATCTTAAGTCTTGCATGGAAGCACTCTTTCGGAAGTACAGCAGCTTCAGTTTGTTTAGCTTAATTCCCCCTCAAAAGGATTAAGTTAAACCCAAAAAGATACTTTTATTTTTTAATAAGAGCATCTACAAAGAGATTTAATGTTCTTTAATGTTATAGCAGTAGTTAATTTCTCTTAGCTATACTCAGTCCTTGCATGGCCTGAGTTTACAGAACGCTTGGTTGATGCCTATGCATGCTGTATGTTGTAGCTAATGGAAAATAACTCACGAGTGCACAAAGTCTGGCAGGAGTTCTCTGCAAATTCAAGCACTAGATTGCTGTCTTCTCTCTGGGGCATGTGAAAACCACAGCAGAGAGTACTCAAGAGGTGACTCCTGATGGTCACAGCGTCACCCAACTTCTCACTTCAGCAGAACCAGGTCTTCATCACTGGGGCCCACACCCACAGTGGGATGTGCGTTTTAAGCTCTTAATGGCTTCCACTTTCTGACAATTTTTTCCCCTCCAGAACTAGTTAAAAACACTGGATTTATTTTTTTATGTCACAAAGAAAAGGAAGACAAGATAATTAAACCTGCAAGATACTACATGAGTCACAAGCTGAGATTCATTCTAGTGTAGTATATTCAAAAACATGGCCTGGGAAGGACTCCCTAATACTGAAAGCTGCCACTTTTAATATCCTCCTTCTCAGTAGCAGATGTATGTAGAAAGTAAGCTAGTAATAGCAGGGAGATAAACAGATATAAAAAAATGTTAATACAAATGTACATTAAAAGTGCCAGCCTGCAGGACCATTAGGTCAGGCAAATGCATTATATACAATGGCTGATTATTTTGCCCTGGTACCCCACAGAGGATTACTAAACCCCAAAGGAATTGCCTTCATAATTCAAGCAATGCTAAAATAGGAAAGTGAGATATTTCTCAATGCCTATCCACTCAGTGCGGCAGCATGACACTGCTGAAAAAAAAAGATGTCCAGAATAACTGAAAGCACACAGAAATTTAAAAATTTTGTCAACTCGTCATCAGGGCACGTACAGTAACATTAATTCTAGACAAAAATCTACAGGAAGTAATTTGACCAGTATACTCTGGGACCACAGATCCCTTTGAGATGGCAGCATCCTGTAAGGTACGAACCATACAGTCATTCCCTATTCCACTACTACCCTCTGATCTTCTCCTTTTTGTGGAACTTTCAATTTACGAATTCCCATCGTACACCAAAAACGCCTATAATTAGTCCCTAAGTGAAAGAAGTTGCCATTTGTTCTATCCTATTTCATCCCATTTTTATTTACTCCATTGGTCAAAGATAGCCAGTTCTCCACCTATCCTTCTGTGCCCTGTAATGCTTCCCAGTTTTGTACTGCTAGTAAATTTCATTAATATACACATACGTTTTTTTTTTTTTTCCCGAAGTCATTAATGAAAATATTTGATGAGAGCAGTCTGAAGACCAACCTTGCAGGAATCCCCTGCTAAACTGTGTCAGACTCACAGATTCCCTGTCAGCTCTTCTTTGGCTAGTTTATTGCTATCACTAAAAAGTAGATTATGGCCTAGATTTATTAATAATTTGCCATGAGGCAAACAGAGCTCTGTTGAGGGAGCAGGGGGGAGGAGCTCTGACGACATTACGGGAACTCTTATTCAAAATCTTCTCTTGAACAAGCAAGAGAGTGATTTTTCTGGTGCTAACAGCCTGTCTAGTCTCCGGACACAGCCAAAAAAGCCCTGCCAGAAATACACATATGTAATTCCTGCATTATTTATTATTTGTTCCTTTTCAGTTTCTTTTCTCCCCCAGGGGCTCCTCACCAGGTTGTGCAAGCTCCGGGCACATGCACACACAGCTCCCCACCAGCCCCAGGCTCCAGCCTCCCAGGGCAGAGCCTCCCTGCGCTCCCCTCCCATCCCCTCCTGCCAGCCAAACTGGTGCTCCGGTTCTCAGGAAGAAAATCTAATCCCTCACAGGAAAGCCTGTTTAGCATACAGGCTTTTCCAGCAAGTTGAAACGCCTTCCTCTTTGGTTACAAAACGGTGAGTTATCAAAAGCTGAAGAAAAATTAAGAGATTCTTCTATGGAGCTCAGACAGTGGATGCCCTTAAAACTGGAAGATGCTGGTGGAAGCGCCTTGCTATAAGACTGGAAACATACCAGTCAATGATAAAAATGACCTGCTCACTGGCTCAGTGTTTATTCTGGCTGCACCACAAATTATTGTAGCCTTATGATCAGTTCGTACCTGTGGCAATACAGTGAAATGTTGGAATGCTACTTAGGATAAGGGCTCATCAAACACAGGCACTGACGTGACAGACACAGACGTTGCCCTCAGTCAAGGGACTGTACCTTAACAGCTCCTCGAGCAGACCAGATGTTAAGGAGGGATTTTAACAGAAAAAGCAATACCTATCATGTCAAGGGTCCCCAGCTCTCTCTGGCCTTTCAAGATTTTAATATTTTTCTCCCTTCTCTATTATTTTCCTAAAAAAGGGCATTAAAATAGCCCTTCAAATACATATCGTGGCACTCACAAGCTGAGACTTTAGTCACAGCAAGGCAATGAAGAACAGTAATTTTCCCCTCTTATGCACAGGCATTAAAATAGCTGTAAGCTACAGTAACAGGCATTTTGCTCACGCTACTAGCCAAACAATACACATAACAAAAGGACATAATGAGTATTTTTGCCAACTAAGGCCTCTGCTTTGCTGTGCAGCATTAAAGTGCATTTGCCCCAAATGGAGGCAAGGGTTTGGGGAACCCTTGTTCCCCAAACTGCAGTGACGGCACCTCTGCTAGAGCCACTGCAGAGCACGAGGCCACGCTGGGGCAGACCAGCTGGAGAGGACGGCCGCAGGCGGTTTGAAGGAAGGCACCGGGCACTGCCCTGCCCGCGCTCGCTGCTGCACAGCAGTGGCTGAGCACCGCAGGGACCAGCAGTACGGCTCAGCACAGCTGGGGACACAAAGCCACAAGGCAATCTTAAGCCACAAGGCAAGTTCGGCCAAAGCTTCTCCATCAACAGTACAATGGAGAAAAACAGTACCGAGCATTTAATACTACTTCATTTATGTCGTTCAACGCTATCACGACTGTGAACATGCTGTGAAGGAGAAGCAAAAAGCAACGTTCTTTTATGCTGTGAGCACTCTTCCTGTAATTTTGTGCCCATAACACACATACTGTGTTTAAACTACCACACTTAAGAATTTTAGGATTGCCTATGAAATATAGTTCCTTCTAGTTATATTCAAACATGCCATCAAAAATTCATGGCATTTATCTACCACAACTCTACCTGTGCAAGTTCTCTGACTGGGATCTGATTTCATTGCTTAATTTTTTTCAGAAAGCAATTTTCTAAGAACTCATAGAATTGTCAAATGTTTTGGGGGAATACAGGCAGAAACATCTATTTCTACACTGTCCAAAGAGGAAAACTGAAACATTTTATATGAGAAAATGTCACTGAATAGATATCAGTTGCTCCTTCTGAGGGAGAAAAATCCAGCAATGTGAATTACTCAGCACTATAGCTGTTTTTTGCCTTTCATCTCACTGACAGCATCAGTGACAGAACGATAAGCCGAGAGAGAGAGAGAGATAAAAGGACACAGAGATATACTGCAGCAACATTAAGTATACACAAGTTGAGTATTTATGTGCTGCAAGCAGAGGATGATCTGGACTGACACAATCAGGAAAAGGCAATGCATTAAGGGTTTTTCTCTTTCTTATTAATTGATTATTCTCTTTGCTACCAGAGGGAATTTAGGCCAATACTGCTGCTTTCCTAGCAGTTAGAGACATGATCCAAAGTAAAGGAGGGTGTAGAGGGGAAACACTGAAAGAATTCAAAGATCTACCTCCTTTTGTTTTTCTTAAGCACTGCACGTTGCTGCTGGTTTAATAAGAATGTCTTAGGTGCTGCCTCACTGTGCCAAATCAACAAGGACATCTCACAGAGAAGCCTCTCTTCTGCAGCTGCTAAATGCTGGCACCCTGCAAAAACATATGTAACATGTTCCACCTTCACAGTGGTCCAATGTATTAATGAATTATGCAGCAATCAAATGTAATTCAACTTTCTCTTATAAGAGAAAGGTGTGTTAAACTGAGGACTCTCCTCCCTATAAAAATCCCTTTGCTCCTTTCCCTGCCCCCCTCTCCTCTCTGAAGCATCCTAAGTAATGGCAGAAGATCCATATATATTTTACAGCACAAGAAGTTTTACTGGGGGGGACGGAGAGGGGGAGGAGTGGCAAAAGTAGTTATCAACTCCACATCGCATATGAGCCAAGGCAGGCATCTGCTTCCCGGACACATTCATGCCTGTAACATTCCCAAACTGCTGAGTGTACGTACAGCTGCCTTCCCACAGCAATTCAAAGCTCCTGTCTTCTCCCGTATTGCTGATGGCACAACAGCAGCACTGACGATTTGCGTGTTTGTACAGTATTCCTGCACTGAGAAATGCAAGGGGGAAGTATATACATGTATTTTAAAATACACCTCTCCTTAGGTCACTAAGAAGGTCAAGAACAGAGGAGGTCCTTTTGCTGCATAAACAGGCTCGCTCAAAGCCTGCAGCTGGCAGTGGATGGCAGATGGACATTTTCTTTCTGTCACCGTTTCTCCCACCAAAGCAGCAAGAGAGATGTTGCCAGGCCGCCTCTGTTTCTGCCTACAGCCAAAGACAAATCGCACAGAGGTGGGTGAAGAGCAGCACGTTGAAGCAACTGATAGAAACCTGGCTCCTTTCTGAAATACCTCTTCCCCTGCTTCTGCTTAAGAATATGCTGCGTAGCAGAGTGCATATTTTGTGATTTATTTATAAGTTGCACCCTTTGACTAGCTATTTTTAAATAAGTATCTAAGCAATCTGCACAATCCTTAAAATCTAGTATAATCATTATGTTTTGCCTGGTGCATATTGTAAGTACCAATTTAAAGGTGGGTTTACTGGTTATGGTAAACAGTTTCCACAGAAATTGAAGGTACTAAATCACCATCATGAAAAATTCTTGTATCTGCAGTAAGATTTTAAAAACATTTGATGTAAAACTAGAGTTCACTTTCTCAAATGCAAAACAGATACTGCTGGGCTTTTCAGAAATTGTTCGACAGATGAACAGGGCTCTCCAGGGCACTTAGAGGTGCTCTGAAAAATACCGGCTGGTCAGAGGGAACCAAATTTATTTTTAAACAGCTATTGGGTAATGAAATTAGCCTCACTCAGTGTCTGGCATCAAAAGGTACTCGGCAGCCTGCACTCTTCCAAAAATCTTTTGATATCTGAACTTTTCTGAAAATGTGCCCATGACTGTGGCCAACGGGCTCTTCCGGACATTTTGTCACAGCAGCTGCTTCTCTCTCCTCCAATCCCAGACACTCGGATTCAGCAAAACAAGCAAAAATATACATCTCCCTTCCTGGCACGTTTCCATAGGACTTCTGCCTGCCGAACCCCCGGAGCGGTGGGTGAGGAGGGGCAGAAGAGCCCCCTGCGCGCCCCAGCCACCCCTTCGCCCTGCCCGCAGGTGCGCAAGGTACAAGGCAGCGTGGAGAGGGAAACACGCCACCCGAGCAGCAATGCCGCTCCTTTGCAGGGCAACCCCGCGACCCTTTCATTCCCAATTCAGTTCATTTGGAGCATCAAGGTCAACGCAGCAACGCTGGTTCCCTACTTAAAGCAGATTTGAGAGTAGGAAGTGAGGCAGTGATAGCCATCCCTGAATGTATACCATGACCCTGCACAGCAGCTAAGTGAAGGGGAAATAATCTCTGGGACCCTGGAGACTGGGAGATATTTTGCCCAGAAAACATGTTATGACCCTTCCTCTGAAAGGCCCAATCCTCCTGTCTCTTCCCCACGCAATTAAACAGTACTTACATGAGAAGAGCCACTGATTTCAAACATTTCCTTGCTTGATTAAGGCTTACTCATCAGAAACAGATTTGTCCTAATTTAGTGATGGGACTCGGATAGATTAACTTAGCTAACTTGCATATATACCTTGACGCAGACAAATGGATTGTTTTGTTCTTACTAATATCAGCTATTATCTTTACTTCTGCTTTGACTCATATTCTGAATCTGAGTCAAGACTTCTTGACTGCAGAGCACGGCTGACTGAGAAATTAGTCTTTACAATTTAATGGAACACATATGTGTTTGCCTCAGTCTGATAATGTATGCAGACTATTATCAAAGAGTAAAAAGAAAGCAGATTTCAAGTTTGCAAATGCTAGAAAGGGATAAACCAAAGGAAACACGTATCTTCAGCTACTCAGTGACTAAAGGATTCAGCTACTCAGTGGCTAAAGGATTGCTTTGTCCACTTCCACTTTCACATTGCAGAGGTTAACGCATTTGTTTCAGGGTATTTAGTGATCTCAGATTTAGTAAAAGACTTTTGGGGGTTTTTAATAAAATGTAAACTTTGAACAAATTTGACCTGATAAGCAAATTTAAAGAGTTTCCATTATGCACAGCTTATATTACATTCATGCACTTTTCATGTAATCCACAGCTATTTTATACCTGATGTCTACAAAATACTGTCCTAACAAACAGAAGGTCCTCAATAAAATTCTCCCATGTTGCATGCAAATAACAACACACTCCTGCAAAGGCAGTGGGACATTTCACAGAAGACAACTGCAACAAACAGGATCTTGTAGCCACCATGCCAACAAACATCCAGTGAAAGAAATCCACAATTTGAGACAGTGACTAGATATTTGGAAATATTATACAATAAATCTCGCTATTCCCAAACTTACATAGAAGCTCATTAAAAACAACAAACTTGGGGTTCAGTACAATGAGGAAATGCTAGCTACCAAACCAGAAATATTTTCTTCAATAGGCATCAGAAGTAAATTATATGTACTAGTAAAAAGAACTACCATGTATACATTTTTCATGGATACTATTTTGGTATAAACATTAATGTACTAAATTTGCCAATAAGGTTTGTCATATTTAAAAAGCTGAAAAGTTGGAAGACATGAAACATACTTGCTTCAGAAGAGTAAAACAAATCACCTGAAAAAATCAGATATCTCCCCTTTCAAGAAAATAGGTGAGTTTGCATCAACTTCAAAAGCAAAGCAAATTAAAAAAGTAAAGCATAAAAAGGAAATTCTTACTTTAACTTCCACTGTCTTCCCACCTTGCTCGATATGCCTCTCAAGATATTCAGAAGACAGCAGGTCACTGCGAGAAGAAGAAAAAAAGAACCATAAGCCTCATGCATGTGTTCTTGCACTCCCTCTCAGCAAGCACCGATTAAACATTTACATTTGAAAAGGTCAAAACCTGCAGGATACTTTTCCTAAAATGTTTATAAAAATCACTGAAACGACCACCTCCAATGGAGTTACACAGTGCACAAACTGACCCCAACTGGCCAAAGGGCTATTCCATACCATATGATGTCATGCTCAGTATATAAAGCTGGGGAAGAAGAAGGAAGGGGGGGACGTTCAGAGTTAGAGCGTTTGTCTTCCCAAGTAACTGTTACGCGTGATGGAGCCCTGCTTTCCTGGAGATGGCTGAACACCTGCCTGCTGATGGGAAGTAGTAAATGAATTCCTTGTTTTGCTTTGCTTGCGTGCGCGGCTTTTGCTTTACCTATTAAACTGCCTTAACCCCAGCCAGCAACTAATCCCCACACAGCCACTTGCTCACTCTCCCCCGGTGATATGCTCACTCTCATCCCCAGTGGGATGGGGGAGAGAATCAGTAGAGTAGAAGTGGGAAAACTTGTGGGTTGAGACAAACACAACTGTCATCCCAGAATACATCAAAGAAGATGTATTTCCAGTCAAACTGAGGTAAGATTAATACCACTGTCCAAAGGGGGGAGACCTCTTTTCAAATACTACGGACAGGTACTGGGCAGCTTTGCTTAGAAAGTTCAATTACCTGGAAGCACAGAGAGGCTCCTGAGATAACCAGGGAATGGAAAGCTTCTGAAGTCTAGCAAAAAATGGAGTTGTGAGGGGATTTGAATGCACCAGACGTAAAGGTAACTAATTAGGCTATAGAAGATACTGGCAGAACCTCAAATGTACATGGACTGTCAATGAGTCAATGGAAACTGGATGTTAAAAAAAGACTGTATCTAAGTGCAAGAGACAGAGGCAACAAAAAGAGGGATGCTAATATATTTCTGAATTGGAGCATCCATGGGACAACTGTCCATGGATGTGGGGTGCCCTCAGTCACAGTGAGTTCACAGCTCGTTGCTGCTGAAAGCAGGAGGTCTCAGTGCCCCCTCAGCAGCAAGCGTTGAACCTACCTTGTGTCAGCACAAGCACTCGTCAAAATACTCTCGGTGTCAGAACTAACACTCATCAAAATACTCTTGGTGTCAGTATTAGCGCTCATCCAAGTACACTTGGGAGGGTTCAACAAACCCGTGCTTTTGCTGCATTAGGTAACTGAAGTCCCTTGTGAAGACGTACAATAAACTCCAGAGCTGATGCAAGGGAGGGAAAGTACCTGAGCAGCTCAATAGGGAAGGAAGGAAGAAAGACTGAGTGACTCCTTCCACCACTCCAGAACCAGCGTGACCAGTTGCCCCCAGATTCGCCCTCTAGGACCCCCTTAATTCTGGTCAGGCCCACATACCTATATTGATGCTTTGCACAGCAGCCTGCGAGTGACCCATTATTGAAGAGCACTAAAAGAGATGCTGTTGGTTGAGTTACTGATTACAATCCTCTAATTCCTCTTAGAAGTGAATATTAAATATTTAGGATACTCATCCATCTGGGGGAAGCTCAAAGACTTCTATAAGGTCTGTATGCCTTTTCCAGATTTAGAAATTTAGACAGATGTTCTCTTAAAATGTATTTAGTTCAGCTTGCTGAAGTTAGGTATATGGTTTTTCAGCATTCACTACACTTTCTTTCCAGCAAAAGTCTATGCTTCCATGGATTTACTAAAGCCACCTCTATAGCTTAGGGCTCTACTTTTACTCTTAGCTATTTCTGGGGAACTCATTAAACTAAGGTTGTCCTCCTTATCTGATGGCCACAACGGGTTTTGTGCCAAGGAAGATGCAAGAGATTACAAAATGTAAGACATTAAAGTAAGTATACAGTACAAAAGACAGATCAAACAGAATTACGTAACTTGGAGAGAGTTTACACTTGTATTTGGAGGGATGACAAGGAGAAGCACAGGGTCTTCTCATGTGGGTCTGACAAAATTATTGCTTTTAAAAGATACTGCTGTTAATGTTTTTATGTTCTGGAAGACCGTATGTTGTGTTACCAAAGATCTGGAAATTGTGTCTGGCATGAGAAAACAAAGAGATTGATCATTCTCTGCCTTGTACAGTGCAAGGACTACAAGGTAACAGAAGAGGCCAGTAAGCTCACAACTTATAAAAGGAGACCTTTTCTGGCACAGCCCCTGGTTACAATGTGGAACCTCTTGCCACAGGATGGGCTTGGATGCTGGAGGTCTGTACTGGTTCAAGCTGGGAATGGACAAGTTAATGGACATAACTGAGGGCTGCCAAACGCACAGAAATCATACCTGACTCAGAAAGTCTTGGAGTCCTGGAAAAGGACTCTGGGGAAGCCTCATACATGCTTGTTCTGCTCTTCTGCTTCTCCCTCAGCATCTGCCTTGGGCCACTGGGACAGGACAGATGGCCAAGCACCCCTCTGACCTGACCTGGGCTGCTCTGCCTGCACCCTGGCAGGGCCCTGTCTCTCGTCAGGGTTCTGTAGGGACCCCCAGCATCCAGCTCCAGGGTTGCCGGTGGTCAGCCAGCTGCTCTTTTCCCACCTGACACCCCTCTGATGGACATACCCAGGTTGTTCAAGTTGTGTTTACTTTCAAAGTAGGCCAAGAGAACGATTCCTAAACAGGTCCACCCATTTCGTCCTCCTGGTGTGTCTCTACTTTCAGGACAAAGGGGCTGGAAACAGCTGGGGAGCTGCTGGCATTCCCCCGCCTCTCAAGGTCTGGCGCAGGTGCCTCGGTTCCTGAAATGAGCCTGGCTGGAAGGGAAACACCATGGGGTCTCCAGCCTGCACAGCTCCCAGGGACCAAGCCCAGAGCTTACAAACAGACGACAAGGTCTGAAATTTAAAGACATTTTTAAAGACTACCCTAAGTAACACGGCAGGCAGGATATATGTTCAGGAATATTTCATCAGTAGAAAAATCCACAAATGATGCCATGTTATGCTTTATTATTATTATGACTCACTGCACAGAAAATATCATAAAAAACACAACATTCTTGCAGATCCAATAATGAAATCAGTGCTATTACAAACTAAGCTACAACCTAACAATTATACACAGTCTTGGAAACTTACGCCAAGAGATATGCTTCTCTCATGAAATCACCTCATAGGTGGAGTAATGTTTTGTCTTCAGTAATAGTGAGGCACATAACTGTAATTTTAGTACAAGCCATTACTTGAAAACAAACAAAAAGCTATAGTGAAGCACTTATGAAATACAATGAAAATTATTTAAGCAACATAAGACACTGAGCAATCAGCATTAAAATACTACGCATCTCAACATAAATCATACAACCCTTTCCTATGGTAGAGATGAAATAGGAATAATTTAGCTTGTCTGCCAATCTATCCTAAAAGCCATCTTTGTCAGTTTAAGTAGTAGTTTTGGTATTAATTATAAAGAAAATCTGCATGTGAAAAAATAAAAAAAGATTGTGAAAAAAAAATCTTAGAAACACAAGGGATGTAGAAAATTACAGTGAAAAAACCATCTACATTACAAAAGACAATACTGCAGAATAAAATTTTCAGAAACGCTCACTGAGGCATTGATACAAATTCTTTGAAAAGGCATGGCAAAAACCTGCATGTGGTAAGACCTAAAAATAAAACATTTCACAGGAAAGAAGCACATGTGATCTGTGGCTTTCACAAGGAAAAAACAGTTATGCTAATAATAGCAATTCTGTTTTCAGAGGTCTGTTATTTTAAAAATGTACACAAATCAAGTAGTGTAGTTTTATATCAAGCAGCATCATTTTTGGAGCTCTACCTTAAGTCACAACCATATGAGTCCATCCCATACAGACCCAATAGCATAAGGGCCAGAACAAAAAAATGAGCAAGCTCCTCTCCACTCTTCCAACTCTCCCAAATAGTCACAACAGGAGGAGGCAGCTGGGGGAATTTTCTTACAGAAGAGAGCCCCAACTATGAAAATTATCCTCATCCAAGATCATGCATGTATATGCACTTAAATTCTATCTTGAATTAAATGTAGTATTTGCATGTGATGTTTACCAAACCAAAGCTGGGATTGGGAACCCAGGGAAACAGATGAGCTTTGGAAATAGATGGGTTCCCCAGCAGAAAAGAGGTTGCTCCAGGAAGCAAAAAGGAGGGGGGGGGGGGGGGGGGAATGAGGTGGCAGGGGAAAGGGGACAGAAAAGGCCAAGTGCTTAAAGAAACAGAAAGAAAAACCAGGAGATTATAAAGCACTTCGACTTGAAAGAAGAAAAAAGAGGCCACTAAAGATTTTTGAAAAGGGAACAGTTTTGCATTTGAATATGTATGAAATGGATAACAAACTGGGAATTATCCCTGGAAATGAAATAGAAACTTTCATGTTTGAGAAGGAAAATGCCCATCACCAGCTTCTGAACAAAAATTAACTCTCCAGATTTAAGAGACTGTAAAGATGGAATGCCTAAAAGTTATGGAAGAAAGAGAGCAGAAACGATAGGGACCTCTTTAGAGGCCATAGGAAAAATTACAAACTTAAGAAAGGGAGAAATAAAGGGAGTTCATAATCATAGTACTAAAATGCATTTTTGCTGGCGTATCAGTGTTATAAGTGAGAGAAATGACTGGCTTCATGATATCTGATATCGTTGCCGTGTCTCCTTGGACACTTTATCATTTCTTCTGTCTGTTCACCCTGATTTCTGTCTCCACAACTCTCCATTATGTACACCTGAAATTTCACGTTAAATATGGTGCCAGCCAAGGACATCAAATGAGAGATCTGAGCTGAGACACATTACTGAAAAGGAAGACAAGAGTTTTAACTGAAATCAGCAGAAAGGCCTGGATGGGTCGAATGCCAGTAGGAAATTGCCAACAGACATATAGAGACATTCAAAAGAAAACGACAGGTTCAGGGAAACGATGGAGACACTGATAAGAGAGAGATGCCATACCAACTGCACAGTTAATGCCGACCCACATTGCAGGAGCAAGCTGTGAGAAAGGAGCCTCCTGCAACATCACACTTGAGAGGGCTGCGGTAAAAGGAATGGGCGCTGTTTGGGTACCAAGCACATAAGGATGAGGAAACATCCCATCACGTGAAAGATTTTCCCCTGACGGTGTACAGCCCCTACCAAGCAACCTGGAAAGGTCTGAAGGTCTGAATTATAACTCAATTATATAAGGGGAAGTTATCCCCCTCAAAAGAAGGGGAAAGGGAAGGAATCAGATTCATATAGGAGATTATTGTAGAAGATGCGAAACTAGCAGTGTGTTGCTTTAAGAAAAGTACTGAAAGACTCCTTTTATTAACAAGACTAATAGATATGGAAGGAGTGACTAGGGGAGGTAATTTTTTAGAACAGCCCATCTTGTACACCAGGGAAGAGAAAGCAGGCTGATTATTATCATGAAACATGGACCAAGAAAGTGGAAAACTAGATGAGCAGTATCAGCCATGAGCTAACTAAAAAATACAGCAAGATAAACTCAGAAAAGCCACTTAGCCAGCAGATTTCTGTATCTGACGAGCTAGGACATTTTAATTCTCCTTTATCCTCATGCCTACCCAAACACCTTCTCTCTTCTCATACATGATCTTTCCTTGCACTTCAGGGGGGATTAGCTATCTCCATACTCCATGAATCTATCTGCTTTAATAGCCACAGCTCTAAAACTTTCATCCCCTCCTTCCCCTCAAAAGAATTGCTGAATTTCTTTTTATGTGGATAGTTAATTTAATGACTGTATCTGGTAAGTTAGCCAAATGGACTAATCAATCAGGATTAGGTAGCTTCTCTTAGATACAGCAGCAGTTTTCACAGTGCCTACTTAGAGGAAGGAAAAAACAACTGAGAAAAACAGAGCCGGTTCTTGTCTGCACAAATTGAAGCTTCTCCCCTTTTTAAAATATTCTTACTGTGCTTTTCTGTTCTTGTTGCTGCTAATATGAAGGGGAGAAAGGAGACAGTAATTTCTTAATGTTTCTACTCTTACTGACTATTTAAGACTTTCTCCAAAAAGAAATTAGGGACTTACAAATGGGTTGAGTCCTCAAGGGATTATACACAAATGCTGAGTCGTACCCAATCTCAGTCCTTTCCTGGAGCTTAATTTCACATTTCAGTAACAGGCAATGATACACAACTTGAATCTCTGATGAATTTTCTTCCAAATACTAACATTTGTTCAATTTTTTCTTCTCCAGGACTTCTCTCTTAGATCCCTAATGCCATCTGACTTGAAAATGCACTTAGTCCCTCTATCCCTTAACAGCTAATTTGCCTGCTGGACACGATAGTAACTGCCCTGCACCCTACTGCAGACACCAAACTGCAGAGCAACTCTGCAGCCCTGCACAGGGCCTCCACCTCTAGCATCAGAGATGAAGTCTTACAGCTCTGGCTTACAAACAACATGTGTTTGATTTATTGGAGTGGCTTCATTTCTTGATGGGAAAAGGTTTAAGCAGGTTGAAGACATTCTTGCTTAGTTTCACTAAATTTCTATTATGCACATGGTTCCTATTACTAGCACAAAAAAGGAGAGAGGACACAGCAAAAGCTGCAAGGAAAACCTGCAAAGCAACAGTGGTAGTTTCAATGCTCAGGCTGGTGTGGCCATATCCTGATGCTGGACATGCCTTGTGCACCTGAACTGTACCTGAAGTACATCCAGCTCTCACTGCCAGCAGGCATTTTGTGGTGCCGCTGTCCATCTTCAGTTACTACGCCACAGACTGTTTGGCCCATCCTTTTCAACCTTTGCAATTCAGTCTGATCACCTCTACCTAAATGACCATATGGGCAATTTTATGAGAAATTACTGTAAATGTGGCACATAATGATGAACAGATACTGCGTGTATTTTCCAGGGAAAAACTTAACAGTTTATATTTAAGTTCTGCAGCTAGGAAGAGAGACACTTACAAACTAATCATTTACTGACTCATAATATTTCACCACACATTTCTTTTCACTATGTTTTAATGAAATTGGTATATAGCTCCCTACCCCTAAGTAAGAATAATGACACAAACCTAAAGCAGCTGAAATCACAATTTCAGATTCTATTTTTAATAGCAACTTAAATATAATTAAATTATTAATGTTAATACTTCTTGCATCATATATTAACATTTCTTAATACAAATATTGAAATTGATAAATAATATCTGATGTGATATATAATGAAAATATTTTTAAAAAATAAAATATTTTAAAACATTTTGTGGCACAAGCGCTGCAAAGGGCACGCATTCAATACAGCAGTTAATTCACCCTCTGGTGGCGGAGGGAAGGTGATTACGATCTTCTCTTTCAGACAACGGGAAGATTTAATCTACTGCCCTAACAAGGAAGCTGCCCCCCCCTCCCCTTGCAGAGATTCTTCCTAGTATCCAAGGGGAGACACTGCTACCCAAGATGCCATAATGATAAACTAAAGACTTCAACAAGCATAAAGAGCAGACAGCAGCTGTTTTCAAGACTCTTGTCAGGCAGAAAGATGAAATAGGATTTTTCTAGCTCTAAACTTCTGTTTTCACAGCCAGAGCCGAAAGCAGTCTGGGCAATGTTCACTGACTCCACTCTTACCTAGTTTTCCTTACAGTACTGACGGCAATGCAAGTGTCAATAAAACCTCACTCTACTTTTGCTGATGAATAATTTACTCCAGTATATCTTCAGGCAATTACTTCTTTTTCCTACAGAAATTTCAGACGGAGTCCTATTAAAATGAACAGATATTTTTAGACCATGTTCATACCACTACTACAAAGCAGTTTCCTCAATGCCATTCTGTTCCTATGCTTGCTACTTTAAAGTCAGGATAAACATAGTTAATTTTAGTATTTGAGAAGATGGTAAATTAATAATAAAGGGAAGAGGCAAGCACACGAGAGGCACAGGCTACACATTTTCCTGCACAAATCTACTAGTGTGGTCTAATCCTAGTTTTTAATATGCCTCATTATACAGTCAAGCTGTTTTATACTACATGGAAAATCACTTCCCGAGTAAATTCACTTGTGATTTCAAGAACATTTCAATCCAACTCTTTGTTCATACTTGTGTATTGTCCACAAACAGTACATGAAAGAGAAAAATTGCAAAATTAAATGCTTAACTGTTATAAAATATCAGCCATCTCAACATGGCCCCGACATGACCTTATGAAAACAAGCATATACATTTTGCACAGGACACCTGTATCATTTAGTGAATGGGAGTTACTAAATATTTTTATTTGGTAGCTTCCTTCAAGATTTAACCTCAAATTTTCATTACTGTATACATCATTTTGCCCTGGAGCAAATACACAAATTATTCCTGTACTCATGGGCATTTCCATGATGCTCTCTCAAAGTATTTGCAAAACACAAATGCTAAGTCCTCTACATACTTCCCCTCAGGAGATCACATGTTAGCATTTTCCTCAATACTAGAAAGCTGTAAAGTATCTGGGTTTTTTAGGTGCCCATTTTGAAACTTCACAGGGCCATATATTGTAGAAATACAATATATTTTTCATCACAACACATTTGAGATGTGTCCTGCCCTGTGTTACAGTTAGGACAACTCAGGAGCTCTTGGAGCTCTTCAGAGCTGATCCCAAGTGTCCTGCTCACGGGACGCCCAAAGAACAACAGACAGTCACTACAGCAAACGCTGAAGGCACCACGTTGGGGGAGGCTTCTCCTGAGCCACGCAGGAATCCCTGTCAAAGGCGCCAGGCATCACCACTTGCTTTGCACATACACACTTCCCAACCCAGTAACAGGTAAACTGGGGCTGTCCAACGAACCGCCTCATTGCCAGCACAGCCTTGCTTCACTCCCAGACTACCTTACTTTGGCAACAAATAGCATCTGATTAAACAAATAAAATAAAAAAACTTAAGCTGCATAAAATAGGAATACAAAGGGGGCAAATTATGCTCTGCCCCAGCTTCTGCCTGTTTCATCATCTCCTTCCAAACTCCCCATCGCCGTACCCATGTCCTCTGTCCTCAGATCCCCCTCTCCCTGGCCACATTCCTACTCCTCCTCTATTCCCCAGCCCATCACCCCTTCTTACCAACCAGCATTTCCATGCCGCTGCTTCCTGCTTCTGCATGATGCCAAGAAGGAGTCAGTATCTCTTCAAGGTTACATTTACAGCTTGGCACTAACACCGAACACATCCATCCTAAAATGTGCATCCTTGACGACAGCAAAGCTTTCCCCCACTGTGCTGTCATTTCTTTTATATGCACTTAGGACAATCACCCCCTTACGCTCATGGTTACCTGCTGTTAGAACTTGCATTTTATCCTGAAATTTCAAATGTTGCTCATGCCCCAAGAATTTTTTTTGTAGTAATCACCAAGAAGAATAATTTCTTCTAAACAATGTGCATTTTTATATAATTAAAGAGTATTAGCATATATGGATTGAAAAATTATGGAGAAGCTTGTTTTCATTGTGAATTTAATGAATGCATCAACTGTTCAAGTACCTGAGATGTTTCAGAAATGAGATCAGAAAAAACAGTTACCACTACTTTTATTTTTGCTCACAAACATGTGAAAGGGGTGTACCCAAAAAGAGCTTTAATTCAAAAGACAGTAAACCTTAAATCTAGGAACTAATTCGTTTCTAGAAACTATTCTGATGGAGACAACCTGCTAGAATTTCAAGAAGATAGAAATGGGCTTGAAACTACAGAGACATTGAAAAAAGCCTGTTATTGGTAGAGGGGCTAAGTAAAAATGAGTCATTTCGTGAAAAGTATCTACAATGCCAGGCAAAATAAAGAGCAAGAAACTGAAATTATAGGTACCTGCTGTAGCACTGTAATCTCTCTCTTCTAATAAAGAAGGTCCATTTTAATAGCATAGAACATTGTCCAGATCAGAAGTCAAAGGTCTCACACTGCATTTGTGAGTGAGCCAGGGTTTTAGTCTGAAACCATGCAAACAAATCCAAATGCACAGTTAAGGGAGACAAGGAAAGAAGTCTCTTGAAGAAGCAGTCCACATTACCAGGAAAATCTCACACAACCACCACACATGACAAATGACACAAAGCTTTGTGAAATAAAATTCATGGATCATCTTAAAAATGAACAAAGAGTGGGAAGACAAGAGTCCCTTAACCACGAAATCCTCAGGAGCCAGATTCTGAGACAACACTAATCACTTAACCACAATCCAAGGAAGTATCACAGCTCCCCAAACTTACCATCATCAATCTTCATTTAGCACATACAACTGCAAGAGAACCGCTAGCTTGAGAGAGACAAAAAAATCTATTTCCTAATGATGTTCCAAGTCAGATTTGTCTGGCTTGCCAGACAGCTCTGGCATCGCTGATGACCCAGCAGGTTACTTTGCCTCCCTGTGTGTTACCTATCAGTAAATCATCCTCTCTAAACTCAAAAGGCTCTTCAATTTGGATGGGGTGAGGGTGGGGGAATATGATAGAGGTTTACAATATCATGTGGGCCATAGACAGAATTAATGCAAAGCTGTTATTCAGCTAATTCTGTATTAGTAAAATAAGGAAGTACTTGAAGAAATTAGAAGACCAATGTAAAACAGATCAAAGAAAGCACTATGTCACACAACAAGTCGTGAATCTCTGCAACATGTTGCCACAGGAAGCCGTACAGGCCGATAGTATCAGAAGGTATCCCAGAGCGGGATTAAAGTCATGGACAACAGGTCCATAAACAGATACTAAAAGGCATACGCAGGGATGTGCCTTCTGGCATCTTTAATCAGTCAGTCATCGATGTTGGGGGCAGTGAGTGAAATGGACGCTGAAAGTGGCCCAGCGCATGTGCTCTTTCACAGCATCTCCCATTGCCAATGCCAGGACAGATGGACCATTGGTATGATGCAGTTTCATTTCTTTTGCATTTAATCGCTGTCACTGCTCCTTAGGGTAAAATGAATACAGTTATTTGATATTTTAAAATTACCTTTCTATCCAAAGTAATTCCTTGAAACTCTGAGAGAAAATACATTTGTGCCTATAGGATGCAAATTATTTATCAGTGCAGATTATATATCAGTGCAGGATTGCTTTTACATACATGGTTCATATCCACATCATGTAACCTACAATAGCTGTACAGAGCAACAGCAGTCAGCACCACCCTGCTAGCTGCATCCATTGCAGAGACTGCTCCACATCTGTAACTGGAGATCCATTTCTGAAAATGCAGCTTTTACAGTTTTCTGTCTGCTGCTGCATGGATGAGACTATGATTCAACTCATACTGACAGTCCCACAGCAAAACACCTGCAGGGTTCAAATAGTTCCCCCTTTTCTTACCATAGGTATCACATCCCTCCTACCCTAACACTAGCTTCGCTCCTCTACATACAAAACTCCCCCATCTTCACACTCCTTCTCAAAGACAAACAAACGCTGTATTAAGGCCAGTTACACTGGTAGGTGATGTAACTATGGCTGGTTTTTAAGCAGTAAAAAAGGGCACAGGATGAAATCCCTGGCATTACTAATGGCGTCCACATATCCACCTAACTTGGTGCATTGATTGGTAAAAAAAGTTATAAACAAAATCTTGAGCTTTGTAGCTGGTTCACTCATACAGCATTGGTAGAAGTTCTCATTTGACTGATGCTACGCTGCTACCATCCATTTCTTATATACATATATATCCTATATATATACACACACACACAGATCCTCTATATGCTATATATCCATATAAATTTATATAGGATATATTTTACATTCCTGGAAGGCATCTGTCAGCAATACACTATGCATTATACATCTAATTTGCTTATTCGTTTTCTCTTGCTCCTCCACCACACCTTTTTCTATACCTTTATTCTCATCTTTCATGTCCATCCTCTCTTAATTCAGGACCAATCCACTGCCTTGTTTGCAGAATTGTCTATTTGGAGAATTCTAGCTCAAAATTCTTACTATTAGAAAATAGCAGACTACATGCTCTCTCTCTTGACTCAAAACACAAACCAAATTGCTTTATCCTGCATGCCTACTGATGTGTCTAATGTGCTAACAGGCATTTTCAGAATTTGACATATTTTATTCAGCCATGCTCAAAAATAAACCACCTGCAACTTCTCATGCTGCCACCTGAGCAATGGTTTATATTTCAGAAGATATGTATCCCAGGATGGAAAAACTGGCAGGGTCACACCAGACCCAAGTATATTGCATTCTTCCTATGGGGTCTTAAATCTGAATCACCGTCTCCTCACATCTCCAGAATGCTTGCCACAACAATTTCACTAAAGTGGGCTTATGGTGCCAGCAAAGACTCAAAATTTTCTTTGTGTCATAATGCAAATCCTTATGACTATTTTGTCTTTTCCTGTAGCCTCTCATCCTTCAGCCATGATGTGCTTACAGATAGAAACATTATATACCCATTTATAAAACGAGAATAGATTTCTAAGAAGTATCTTATTTATCATTATCTATTAATCTTATCTATTTTTATTCTGAAGTATTCTCTTCAGGATGAAAAGGGATCTTCATACTTGAGTTCGCCAACTCCAGTTATCACTGTCCAAAGGACTAACCTCCTCATTCAGAGGTTACTTAACCTGTTCCACGGGTTTTTTCCAGGATTGTCTTATTTTCTGTAGGTCAGGCTGAGCACCTGCCATCTCAGCTCTGTAGGACTCAAACAATGGTATTCTTTGCAATTTGGCAATTATCTGGCATCAAACAGTTAAGCGTTTTGAATGTGGTGCGACAAAGCACTACAGTGACAGTGCGAAGTGCATCTTGCGGGAGGAGTTAAAAGATGCAAGTATGAAAGCAACCCTAGCAGATGCAGAAGTGAGCAGGAACATATTCTGCCATTCTGGCATATGCCTTGTTTTCCTCCAAAGGGCTCCAAGTCAATGTTTCTCCAAACAGCTGAATGTAACTGAGATGAAAAGGTAAGTCTGTTTAGAGTTAATTTTCACAAAGCAACTGCATAGCCAGATGCTTGTTCATAAAAAAAAATGAACGTCTAAAGGTGCAGAACAGCTGCAGACCCTTTTAAATGCTATATAGCAGTGTGGTAGAAAGCCTTGAAAGAACAAAAGAACTGCCCTAAAGAGCACACAGTACAACATATTCCCTCTCAGAGCTTTTGACTCAGTTACCCTGAATGGCTCCTTCTGCACAGCACTTCATCACAAGGCCTCCAACAGTAAAAGTGCCACTGTTGCTAGGCAAAGGGACAGGGAATAATAGAGAGCTCAGCATCACTTCTAAGTGCCACCGTCCCTCTTGCACTCCTTTCCTTTTGCCCACGCAAGGGTCCACTCGCACATCCAGAACTGAGATGCAAAACACAGCCAGCTGACAGGGTCTGCGGCTGGGAGCAGACCCAGCACCTGTAAAGCCATCCCATCGGCCAGGGACACGGTCACACGCAGATGGCTCTAGCTGTGATCTGCATCTGAGTGTGGAGCTGCCTCTAATTAAAATTTTTGTTCAGTGAATGATGAGTTTGAATTTGACCAAGCATTCATACAAGAAACCTACTTTCATATCTCCTGTCATCTTTGCTTGGCATCTTAGTGATGCACTGACAATGTTTTAACAAGAGAACTTCTCCAGCTCCTCACTTGTTCTCATCCTGAGCTAACCCGGTGTCCTAGAGGAACCTCTGCAGCTGAGCAAAGATACAGAAGGACATTTTAAAGAGACAAGGAAATCACCACCTCCTTCACTCTGCTGAGCCATGGGGAAATGGTACACCCAACTGGGAGGCTGGTCCCTATGGGATCTCCCTCTGCACAACCAGTGCAGAGAGTGAGCAGTTGCTCACAAAGGTCAGGCATCGCCTTCCCACCAGCCTCCTGCCCTGACCAGCCTCTGCAGGAGCCCACGCTCTCCCTGCTGGCTGCAGAGATCCTGGGAAATCAGCCTCCTTATTTAGGTGCCTGTGTTCATCGTGCCTGAAAATCAGGCGGGGGAACACCCCCAGGAATACAAACCAGCACCTCAGTGAAGGGTTCGAGAGCCTCTCACTTGCAACAGTGCTCACCAGTTCTTAAGGAACATCATGTGTGCTTTTGCAAACATTAATTTAGATAAATGGCACCACTATTTATACCTACAGCTCACACTGACAAGCACATGTTCAAGATTGTATTCTCCTCTTCAGTACAAAAATGTATAAGGATATCCTTATTATCCTCCTTACTACATATTTCTACTTTAAATTATTTATGTTTCTAAAAATAATCCATCTAACACGTCATGTGTTACTTATAATAAAAACTGGATTTAAGACTCCAGTTCTACAGTGCAATGCATTTGATGAGCAATCATCAGGGAGGCTGATGTGGCTTGCAGAACAAGAAAAAGCCTTCCAAAAGCTCCACACAATATCATAGAATTTAATGCTGAGCTAAAGTATAAACTAAAGCTAACCAACCTCCAAGGATGCAAACAGTTTTTAAGTTAGAAGACTTATGGGGGGGGATATATATATATATATATATGTTTATATATCTCTCTCTCTCTAACCCAGACTATTTTCCCGCCTCACAAAAATAGAGACAGACATATTTACAATGATACTACCAATTAATCAATCCTGTAATGTTTTTTTCACAGGAATAGTTTCAGTACAGCTGCTAAACACTGCTGGTATGACTGAAATCTGCAGCACTGTACCTTAATATTTGGAGATGAGTAATAAAATGAAAGTTAGAAAAATAAATATAGCTGTTTCTTAAATCACAAAGACATATACATTGATGCATATTTCCTTACAAGCTAATTGATATAGCTATCAGTGTTTGAGGAGAGGTGATGTAATCTCAAACACTGATTGCCATAATCAGAAATATATACCCTCACAGAAAAGATAATTCAAAAGTAAAGTGCCTAAGTTTAAGGAATGCCTTAACAGGAATAAATGCATTTTCCATTTACGTTTGTTTTGCTTACAGACCAGTGTTGTGTGGAGGTGGAAATGACTATGCTCCATAGCAGTTAGAGAATTAGAGCGTAAGAACAGATAGCAAGATGTCTGAGACACCTCAGATGCCCTGAAAACACATTTTTAGTTAGTACTGGTCAGGAATTTCCAACAAATAGCTTTTCACCAAAAAAATTCCTCCAGATTTTCCAAAGTGAAACTTTAATCAGAAATGTAACAGTTTAAACAATTTTCTTTTTTCAAAACACATCTCCATGTAGCCAAAGACCTGCACAACCCTGTACACTTAGATTCAAAGCCCTGATTTGCTTGATTCAGATCAAGGACTATAACTGGAGTATCTACAATCAGATGTGTACCCTAATCTTTGCTCTTCAGACTATTTTGGGTTGGCATCAATTCCATCATTTCCACTCTGTGCCATACAAGGGATTCATTGGGCCAAAGGAAGCAAAGATGAGACTAACTGGAAAACGTCTGTAAATCTGAGATATAACAGGCTTCGCTTTAAGTCTCCTGGACCTACTGTCAGTTCTCTTCCCTCTTTGTTCCCAAATTGACATTTTTTCTCAAGAACTTATACATGAGATATTTTGAGCTGCTGAGCATTCATTATATCCGTTAACAAAGCAGAGGGTATTAATATGCAGCACTTTTGAAAACCAGTCCATTTTTATTTAAGCCACAGAATATGGATCAAGTATTTGAGATTGATATATGTAAGCATTAAAACATTCAAAACAAGAGAATAAATATGTGGAAGGGAACTCCAGAGTTTCATGGAAACTTAGTTTGTGGGAAAACATGGTTAAACCCAAATGGCAGATGGGTGACACACCGCAGAATGGGTGGATTCCAGCTCTTGCAACATCTGTATCATCACCTTACACAGAGTTCAGGCTTTGCACAACAGCTTAGTCTTTTGGGTTACAACACCAGAGCAAAGACCTGCTACCACTTCTGCATTACAAGAAGTGCCTGTCATCATTAAAATCTACTGACCTATCCTACATTTTCTTATGAAATATTTTAAAGGGAAATATAATTTAACAGAGCAGAACCCTTTCCTAAATACAACTGGCTTTCTCTTCATTGAGGTACATAATCTCTGGGGTATAGACAAACTTCTCATGGAGAATTTCAGCATTTGCAAAGCTCATTTCATTTTGGTACAATACACCCTACAGCTTTTCATTATGGAAGGCATGAAGAATAACACAGAAACTATTCAAATATGTTTTTGTATTTTGTATTGAAATAGTTGAGTTTAAAATCTCCTTAAATAGAACTCAGTTTAACATCAGAAACACTAGCAAACTCCTGAAATGCAATGATACATTCTCTACAAAATCTTAATCCATATATACAAATAGTATAAAATTCACATTTATTTAAACACATTAAAAATAGAGTAGATGTGTTCTCCCTTAGCTCAAGCATCCTTTTATATGCTATTTCACTTTCTAACAGCTTGCAGCCTAAAATGCTCTTTAGAGTTAAATAATGCATTTGCAGAATAAATATATACTATCAGCAGGAAGCACACATTAAGGACAAGGTGAAGAGAGGAAACATTTTCAACTTAGAATAAGGTAACCAAAAAGCAGGAGCTGAAGAAGTGCTATTCCAGATATTGCGAACTGCTAGAGAAATTTTCTTTATACATGGGATGATTATATTGTTCCGAGACATAGAGTTTGTACTTCAGTCCTTGCAATCTGAGCAGGCACAAAGCGAAGGTGCCCAATTCCCACTTAAATGAGTGGGAGTCAAGGGCACTCAGCCCCTGAAAGAACTTAGCCCTCTGAGATGAGACACCACTCCTGCCAGCTTAATTTCAGATTACAAAAATGGGTCTATCAGCATAGATGGGTATGCACGCCTGAATCCATGTATGTGCTTTATCTTCATTCACAGAAAATTAAATGGAAGGTGACACTTATTCAGAAAATGTAGACTTAGAGTTGCTACTCGAAAGCACTGGTGTGCAGTAGAGCACAGGAACTGCTCCTTCAGCAGCAAGGCAGAACCCCAGCCTTGTTCTCAACAGTACTGATGGTGAAAGAACTAAGTATTATTTATACTATCGCGCCATCACCTCAGAAAGGTGACAAGAGGTGTAGAACCACAAATAGACCAAAATTGCAAAAGGCAGGAGCAGGGGGCAAACCCGTTAGGTGTCCCAGGGGTCCCCCCATTCCCAGCTCCTCCCAGTGCCGCCCTGACCCAGGTATGCCCTGAAGCCGAAGGAAGCCTCCTAGGCTATCTAATCATCATTCTCCCTCCCTGCTATCTAAACACAGTCCAAGTATTTAAAGGCTTTTGCCCACAGTATGTTGATGTAGTTCTGTCCAGGCCGTATTTCTAAGTATCATAATTATGTACCCCTGAAATCCTTTCATTTCCCAGTGTATTTTAAAACACAGAGAGTACCACACATTGACAGCTCAGAAAGTTCTACTTCGTTACCATCTTTGTCATGCCATAAATGGACCATAAATAGTACACATGCTTTACACTTTTATCAGGACAGTTTCCATTCACTAGTGGTAATTCAACACAAAAATACCAGACCCCTTAGTCTAACGAGAAAGAGTGTATTAACATTTTTTTTTCCAAATGGGTTTCCTCTCCCAAGCAACTCCTTTTTTAATCTTCAAAGATACTTAAATAAGAGAAACACACCAAAATAGAATCTTATTCATCTTTCCTGAATGAGCAACTTGTTGTAAAGCATTGGAAAACAATTCAAAATAAGCAATTATTCTTTGCTACTGGGCCACTTGAGCCCCAGCAATTTACTCAGGATACAAATACGTATTTTAGCAGTACTATTGATATGGGTTTATAAAAGGACATGGAAAAAATCATGAGTTACTATCCCAGACTTCCAAAATATCATTTCCAAAAGCACAATAACAGTCTTGTCGCAAATTCAAGTTTTTCAGAAGTATGCAGCAAAGAACCCTACACTATGACTGAAGAGAAGTCAGTGACTGGGTAACAGCAACACACCAGATAATGAATGAAACACAGAATGCAGTATTTCATCCAGGGAGAAAAAGGAAAGCTTGCTGAAAAAGAATACAACCAAAGGAATAAGAAGCACAAAGGTACACCTGTTTGTTAAATCAAAATTTGAGAAAAATGTTCTAAATTACCTTGGGTTTTTTTAAGCCAAGACTTCAAAAGTTTTTGCAATATTTTTAAAGAATGTTTTTCTTTTCCTTTCCTCCCTCTGTTACTGTTTCTCATCCATCAAGAAAAAAAAAGAAACTATCGCCAAAAGAAAAAAAACCCAAACTTCTTTTTTGTTGTCGGTTTTGTCAGAAAAGCTGATTTTGGCAAACATACACATTATTTTTCTAATAGAAAACCATCTTATCTTTACAGCAATTATTTATTTTAGTCTTGATGAGAACACGGGTTATCACTGGCAAGCCTACTTTAGAAGTTCACAACAGAGTTCACACAACTTCAAAAACCAATTAGATAGAATTTCAATGGAAATTACTGAGACTTTTAAACATTTGTCTTACAGATGGAAGAAGATTTCTACTATGACCCGACCAGAGCTGGCCAGGACTCTGAGGTGGATCTGCAACTCTGAGATCTTCAAGAAACACAATGCTTTCCATTTAAAAAACAAATAAATCAACAGGAGGTTTTATTTTAATCTAAATTAGAATAATTAACTTTTTCAACCATGTGTCATAAACACAAAAGGAATGGCTACACAAGACAGTCTATGTATATACAGAAAGGGTGTGTAAAAGAAATCCCTCCAGCTCACAGAGTCATTACAGGGCAGCACCACTGAAGAAGCCATAAGCAGTAGGTGTGAGGTCCCACATTAAGTCTCTCCTAGCAGAGTAAGTAGGGCTGGGGCACAGGCTCAAGCATGGGCATATGATCATCCACAGCGTTGTCTGCTCAGACACGCAGTTTTGTTCCACTGACCATGCCCTGAGGGAGAAGCTTCCTGAAAATGGACACTGCTGCCATGAGGCTGCAAGGTCTACGAGCCTGGAAAGTGAGAAGAGAGCGAAGAAAGCCTTCCCAAAGACCCCAGGGACAGTTTTCTTTCTTGGGGAACATCCTCACAGACAAAAACCTCTCCAAGCATGAAGGGATCCACGCTCTTCTAGCTTTTGTGCACTGCACGGTCCTGCACTCTGGGACTAGAGACTGAGGGCAAGTATTTCTCCTCAGGGTAAACTTGGACTTTTCTGGGCAAGAAAATGAATAAAATCTTACAAATAACATACGGCCTGGAGATGCAGTTCACCTAAACAACCTTTAGTGCTCCACTTGAAGACAGGCAACCTGGAAAAGCCAAACTGGAGTGTCACTTCTGTATACAGGCCATAGGGCCGAGGTTAGAAGACGGCTGTGCGTCACTTCACCTGTAGTGACAAGCTTGAAGATGGACAAAAAGGACAGTGTAACTCTCTGAAAGACTCCAACATGAGAAGAGAAGGGGCAGAGGAGGGGGAGGGAAAGACGAGGTTCTGGGAACAGCTGCAGACCATCCTAAAATATGGTCCTCTGCCAAAGCTGGATGAGAGGTGCAGCAGGAAGCATGCACCACCTTTTATGTCCTTAGGCCTGCAACATAAGGAAAGACAAGACACACGTGCACCCCGTAAGACTGTAAAAGGCAAAACCCATCTACACTGACTGTCTGAAGTGCCCATGCACACACAGTAGTGCTTATGGGTAAATAGTCAAAGGAGATGCATACATGCAATACTACCAAAGTACAGAGTACTACATATTTTGCAGGATGAAGTCAAATCAATCCCTTCTTCACAATCTCTACAGAGTGCACTGTAACTGACACACCGATTTTTAACTAAAGCCCTTATTCCCCATTGTTAATATGTAAACCAAAGAACACATTCTCCAACACTCTGCCCAGATTAATCCTAAAATTCTTACAGTTCTCCCCTTTACACTAAACCATGAGCAATAATCCTGAAAAAACTACATGTACTACACACATCACTTTATGTTTAATTTTTTTAAGTTAAGCAGATATCACAAATTTTCACCGCTTTCAATCAACAACCCCAAAACCCTGTTAAAAAGTCAATGCAGTGACACAAAAAAGTATTACAAATATTATTCTTAAAAGCATTTCCTGTGTGGTATCAGGTTGATGATTATTTTTATCTCTCGGCATCAGTTACTGAACTATGGCTAACATACTGTTAGACCTTTTATTTCTTTAAACCCTGTAACATTAATCTCTTAATAAAAGACATTCATTAGTAACGTTTCTCTTCTGAAGACAATCAATAGTAAACATCATCTATATTACTGATACTTGGAAATTTAAAGAAAGAGAGAAAAGAGAATCCTTACACTGAAACAGTTCCAATTAGCTAACCATTTCACCCAAAATATCTCACAAAGTATTAAAATAATGTGTCTGAAAAACCAGCACAGAACTGTAATTTTTCAGACAACCAGAGTACAAATTATTTCCAAATGTACTTGGGAAAAAAAAAAGAAAAAAAAGTGCTATCTTTCCACCCACATGAATATTTATTACTGTCTACATGATGGTATAAAAGCATTCAACACAAGGGAATAAAATTACATGATTGATACTGGATCACTAAATACTCTGTGCTTCTCCCTCTTTTCCCCTTAAGATCACCGGAGTTCACTTTTTAGGAAATAAAGGCAAACAGAGATTACTGGAAACAGACATCCTCCCTTTCCATCAGTTAGAGGTCTCATCAACAAAACTAGATCTAGATGACATGAAAAATGCAGCAGACCCAAATCCCCCCATACGTTCTTAATTTCACAGTCCCGCTCCATCTCTAAATTCACTGCTTGTGTCACTGCTGAGCAGAGCAGAGCGGCTGCAGTCTTCCAGCTCAGGCCCAGCAACACTTGGAGGTTAACGCGTAAGAAGAACCGAAATCAGTTCTGCAGTTTCTGCCTGCTGGCACGGTTCACACGCAAGCGCAGGCTTCTGTGGCTTACTCTGTCCTCATGACCGCAGAGGTTACAAATCTGCAAGCTGCCAGGATAATTAATCTGCCCAGCAGCTCAGTCCCTGCAACCTCTTTTTTCTCAGAGCAATTGGGGCCAGATAAATTGGTCTGGCGGTGACAATGTTCCCAGCCACCGCTTTCCCTTGATCCTTCTCCATGGACATGTGCCAGCTACAGAGAGAAAGCATGGCCACTGGAACCAGGCTGCAAAAGCCATTTGGACATAACCACCCCTGCTAACCATCTTTCCTGGGGCAGCCATTTAGCGCTTCAGGTCTTATACATTCACATGCATACATGAGCTGTGGTGGTTTGGTTGCCTGTACACAGCATAGCCGTGGAGCACACGGACCACAGATCTGGCACTGCTTGGAAAAACAAGATTAGTTGCAGTTGCACAGCTCAGCTGAACCATTCATGCATTCTACTGCCAGAGGAGAACGGTTCCCCTGACATGCAAAGGTGCTAAGGTACTTGCACAGCCAGACTGAGCTGTGCTATGTGAAAACATATGGCCTGGAAAGTGATGTACCTCTCTCAGCATAATGTTTATTCAGTTTTTTTTGATTGGGAAAGCACTTTGTAAATGAAAGATCTCAGTTCAAAGACAGGAGACTTGCTCTAAAAAAGGAATTTTGCAAAAGACATCTGGAAACTGAACAGACAAATGTGCTCTGTTCCTCCCAGAGACCCTCCTGGAAGCAGTCTGGGTAGGATTTTCTAGGGTTTTTAAGCTCATTCGTGTTTTTTTCCAGTACTATAAGTCTCTATTGTTAACTTATGCATTATTTAAAAGATACTGAGTTTAAAAATAGCTCTAACCCACCAAGGGAAAATAGGAAAACCAGTGAGCTGAAAGCCACAGCGCTTCTCTCAGATTGTTTCAGCATGCAAGACATCACAGCCTTCTCCCATTTTCATTTCAATTTAGTAGCTGTCTTTGACATGTGCCCACCCATTTTCACCATCAAAGTATCTGAGGATAGCTCATTCCTGAGGGTGCATATTACAAGTCTCTGTGCACCACTCAGACAGCAAATTACTACCACTATAGGTCCTGGGATATATATAGTTAAAGCCTTTGGGTTTAGAAGTTCTGCATTCAACCCCCATGATCCAAGTTCACCTATTAGGTGAGCATGTTATGCTCTTTAATATGTTAAAGCCCACAACTCCCTTTCAAGTTACAGATTGTCTATTATCCTGCTTGACAGACAGGAGCTGAGTTACAGTGGGACAAAGTGATTTACCCAAGGTGAGGCACATGGTAGACCAGGGGACTGCCCAGCCCCCGGGGTGTTTCTAGCTACTGGATCACCTTTGCTCTTCCTTCAACTGCAAAGAACCACTGGACATGCAGGGTGGGTGGACTACCAAGGCAGCTCAAACACAGAGGAAGCTCTCACACACACTAAATGTACAGTATACAAACACAACTACTTGGGGCAAGCACCAAGCCTTCCTCAGGCTCTTGAGACCAAAGATATATGGGACCAGAATATGAACATCCTGGGGCATCAGGAAGGAATTAGAAGTATCTAAGGCCAATATAAAACTGACAATGATCCTGACTCTTTATTTCATCTGTAAATTGAAGTTCAGAAGAAGACAGGCCTGGAAGTACTTAACAATCTTCTGTTTATAAAAGTAGCAGCACTGAGCTCCACAACAAGGGAAGAGCAATCCTCATGTAAAAACTATGTACACATCAGAACTAGAAGACTGTTTCACACTGCAAAAGAAACTAACTCGAGCATACATACATTAATTTTAGTCCAAAACATTTTTCTGGAGTTTAGCTACGTACTGGTTTTAGACACTATATTAAATGGTGTCTGTGAATTTTTACTCCTAAGGAAGAAAGGAGAAAAAAAAGGGGGGGGGGGGTAGTGCGCAGGAGGGGTTACCCTGTTTAAAATATAGCAGGTTGTCCACATACCTCAAAATTCAACATGGGATAGCCAGTCCTTTTCTCAGATATAGAGTAATAGGTAGAACCTGTATGGGCAATACCCTATATGGTAAAGGCATAACAAAACAACGCAATCACTGTATAATTAGACCTGTGGATCAATAACAAGAGCGTTCAAACAGTTTGAAAACATATAAAAATAACCCTAAATGGACCCAAGACTGCTGAGGAAGAAACCCCCACCATCAACACCAAGCTCCTGACAAAGACCCCGGGACAATTCAAGAGAGGGTGGTGAGGATTAAACCCCTGGGGCTGCTGCTAAGATAATGACTTGATGTTTATGCACTAAAGAGAGTCCTAGAGAGTCCTTTCCTTACACCAGTTTGCAAGGGTGGAGGCTGTCACCCTGAAGAGCTAGGCGATTTGTTATATAAGTCACCCCCTTGTTACAGAGGCATCCCTTTGGCATAGAAGCACCCCCCAAGTTGTGGGAGGCAGCCGAAGTCAGTGCAAGAGCACACAGTGAAAACACCATGGGGCTTCTAAACTTAACAGTGGCCAAGGACACAAGAGAACAGAAAAAACAATGTTTGTGTATAAATATACCTATATGGTCACCTTGAAATCTCCACTTTTTGAATACAGAAATACGATCTGCAGTATTTTAGCAGAATGGTACAGGACTAATAACTGTACAGACTGCAATAACCCTGTAGTGCAGCAGATACCACATGGTACCTGCCAATTGATTTTGGGTTGCTGAAGGAAGGTACTGCTGATAACGATCTCTGCAGTGGAGACACCCCAAAAAACAGCATTAAAATCTGCGTAGTTCTAAGAGCTAAGAAACAATATTATTCTTGTTTAGAGAAGATAGAGACAACAGTCCTATAAAACACACTAAGACAACACTGTAAATACATGTACAAAAATACTCCAAAACAGTAATTAAAAACAAATTCATGAATCACATTTGGTAATTGGTGGAGAAGACTTTAAATGGGAAGAAAAAGCAGAGGAGAAAGTTACTGAGAGAGAAGAGACGTGGCTGGGGGAGTAGCTCTGTGAGTTAATGCCAGGAAAAGGAATAACACATTAAAAATAAAAGGAAAAGAGGCAAATTTACAAACTAGGACAACCACATTAAAAGGCGGTAAACTTTCAGCAAAGGTTTAGGGCAAGACGAAAAACCCCTTTGGTTACTCAGATCCCTGTGTCTCCAGCATGGAGACAGTTCATTCTTTCCAAGTGCAAATGCAATTTGAAATTAATGTGCCATAAAGAAGTCGAGGGACACAAATGTCCTGGGCCTGATGGCCTGGACAAAAACAACCATATGTGAGAAGAGACAATGCAGCACACGAGCTAAGAAGACAGTCAGGCAAAGTCCCAGGGGAAGGAGGAGTACTGCTGAAAAAATTCACTTGTGAGACTGCTAGGGCAATGTCATGCTGCTCGTGATGTCAAGCCAAGTAACTGTGGTACGCACACTGGAAGAGTTCAAAGGGGCACCCGAGTAAAGGGCGTACCTTCTTGCATCAAGTATTCTCCCTAAAGTTGAAAAGTGTCTAATCCCAGAGACCCATCACACTCAGTATCATGGAGCTGAAGAAAAATTTATCACAAAGACAGTGCACCTGAAAAACACTGAAACAGAAAGCTTCTCCAGCTATACTCTTCAAAGCATTGCATGTGACTGTTGACAAGCAGAAAACAGTGTCTGGGTTAACAGCAAACAGCCAGGCTCAGAGTGATACCAGGAGAGCAACAAGGACATATACCCTCCCCCTCAAAAAAAAAAAAAAAAAAAAAAAATCAAATAATGAAATATTCAATCAATGGAAGCAATATAGGCATAGAAAGGATGCAATGGAAGAAGCAACAGTAGCAACAGGTAAATGCTTGCACCAAGTCACAGCAAAGACAGAAAAAGCAAGCAACCATTTTCTAAGCTTTCTGAGATCTAGCAATAACAGCGTGAGAAGGAAGACGACAATATCAACAAGGCAGCACCAGCTGCCTCCTCCGTAGCATAGGTGCACTGATGCTGAAAGAGATCAAAAGCTGTGTGATATTTTGGCAACCAAACCTCCTTAAAGGACAAGGGAAGTGTCAGCTGAAAATTATAAGATCCTGTTCATTCAGAACTGGGCACTGGCTGAAAAACAAAGGTGACATTTTTCAAAGTGGTTAAAACTTTCCTGGTTTCTTACCCGATGTTCAGCTTGACGCTTTGGGGGTGTTGGCATTATTTTAATGCTGGTTTTTCCATATCTAGATTTTGTGTTTAAAATCCTTTTTGTCTTTAAAAAACTTTTAAAATTTTAAAAACAACTTTTTAAAAAACATTTTGCGGGTTAAAAAAAAAAAAAAAAAAAAACACAATAACCCTGAAGACATTGAATTTGTACTACGGGAGAAAACTACCTTTATACAAAAGAGACTGCACAGAACCACTCAGTCTTGCATTAAAGAGAGAGGACTTCTATGGATCCTTACCAGAAAAATAAACTCTATTTGAAAACACTTGTTAACAGACTAATTGTCCTAAGACAATCCTTACTATCTCATTGATGATATATCAAGGGTCAATGAAAGTACAAACTGTGGCATTCATGCACACCACTAAAAGCAACCCTGGTATTATATTAAAATAATCTCATTACCACTCATTACACAAATTTGGAATATGACCATTTATTTGCAAATTACTGAACAGGATCGCAGTTTGAATAATAAAAATTATTTCAACGCATATCTGAAGTATCTGTAAGGAAAAGCAAAGAAGGAAAAAAACAGTAATTCATAAACAGGAGTTTATCTGTTCACACCCTCTAATTTAATGCAACTTTTCTTAGTCACTATACCAGGAAATCCTTGTTCTTCAGACTGAGCTGACACCAGCCTTATCCCTGAACAACTGCCACAGATTAATGAAGCACTTCTCTATCTCAATTTAGCATCTACCCAGTATCAACTCTCACACAATAATAGACACCTAAGGAAACAAGGCAGCTAGCAGACCTGTTTTAAAAATCCCTACTTAAGCTGATTTGCAGAAGAAACCTCAAATCAGGTTTCTCACATCCCAGGACAATGCTCTAAACATTTTGGAAAGCTTTTGATTTGCTATACATACTTAACAGCCATCATGCCTGAAAGGCAAATTCTGCAGCCAACTACTCTGGGCCCCCTGCTAGAGCGGCAAATTTGGTCCAAGTCCTACATCAGTGTCCTGGTTTCAGCTGGGATAAAGTTAATTTTCTTCCTAGCAGCTACTATAGTGCTGGGTTTTGGATTTAGTATGAGAATAATGTTGATAACACACTGATGTTTTAGTTGTTGCTAAGCAGTGCTTACACTGGTCAAGGACTTCTCAGCTTCCACTGCTCTGCCAGGGGACAAGAAGCTGGGAGGGGGCACAGCCAGGACAGCTGACCCCAACTGCCCAAAGGGCTATTCCATACCATATGGTGTCACGCTCAGTATAGAAACTGGGGGGAGTTTGCTGGGTGGCAGCGATCGCTGCTCAGGGATGGGCTGGGCGTTGGTCAGCAGGTGGTGAGCAATTGCATTGTGCATCACTTCTTTTGTACATTCTTTTATCATTATTATTATTATTATTATTTTCTCTTCCTCTGCTGTGCTATTAAACTGTCTTTATCTCAACCCACAGGTTTTACTTTTTTCTTCCGATTCTCTCCCCCATCCCACCGGGGGGAGGAGGGAGGATGAGCGAGCGGCTGTGTGGTGTTTAGTTGCTGACTGGGGTTAAACCACAGCAATCATGTACTGGGAATTCTCCTTCCCATTAAATGGGGAAACTTGTAGAAACACAGAAACGTTTCTTACTCCAGCTTCAGTTTACTGACAGCAGCGTTCCCAGTTTACCAGCAAGCAGGCAATCCTGCTTTACCCATTTACAACAGCATAAAATTGTATCAGTATCTGTTGGGAAATACCTAATGCAGCTTCAGCCTTTTAGCTTCTCCAGGTGGTTTCTCTGTATATTGATTATTCCCTCCTCTGCCCTACTCTTTGACTGGCAATTTAAATTCCTTTGTCTCATGGCTCCTTTGTAGTGAATTGGAAGATTTTGGTTGCCATATGGTCTCAGAGGAAAGGATTCTTGATTTCTGATATGCTCCTCTGCTGGCTCCACTGCTGACGGCTGAGAGGTGCCTCCCCCATCTTGGTATTCTGCCTCTTCCCTTAAGTAACAACAGTAAGCCACAGCAGAGGTTGTTAGCTACATTCAGAAACCCCAGGGAAAATGTGACTACATAGTTACAGTACATTAACAATGCATAAAAATGCAGCTTAAAAATTATACAAAACTCTTATACCATCCCAGTAAGTATATCCACAGCAGTTTCTGCAGATGGCTGGTGTTTAAGATCATTCTGCTCTGGTTAGGGTGTTAATTGTCCAAGCACACTTACAAAATCCTAAATGCTTTGGTTAGGTGGTGGCTGAGAAAGCAAGGTCTGAGATCTCAAAGGTGCTCAAACATTGGCCTCTTAGTCCCATATAATATTTAGCTCCTTCTGTTTGGCTTTCCAAGGACAACTGAAAGAGACTTGTTAACAATGCTGGTAACTGCTGTACTTTGAAAACAGTGAGATACACATTCCTGGAATATAGGATGCAGTGAAAGAGATTTTAGATCTGAGACCAAGTTCTTTTTTTAGGATGTTTGCCTGCAGCTCCTGCTGAAGTCAACCAGAACTACTAATGTTCATCCAAGGGCAAAATTTGACATATAACATTTATTTTATGCTATACACAAGTCTAAATAGGGAAAATACGAAATGCGTAACTGAAAACTAGCTATTAAGTTTGGATAAAGCAGAACTGAAAGGCAGCAGTTGTCCAAGTGGAGGAGAATAATTTAGTTTGCCATAGCCCATGTGCAATTCCATTAGCATCTTCTCTTTTTTCTGCTGGGGTGACACAGCTGACACAACACAAGAGTATTAACACATCTTTAAGCTGTCTGAATTCACAAGCAGATCTCTGCCTAGAAATATTGAAGGACTAGTGGCCCAACAGTATGGAGAACAATTCATTACTTGCTCATTCCCCAGCCATTCCCCCCAGTCCTGCACCGTCAATTAGGTAGCACCATGGTGGTCTTCCTTCTCCCAGTGCAAGTAGGAAGGAACTCATGTTATCAGGAATATGGGGTGAAGGGATTATATCCACAGTGATTTACAGTGACCTGCAAATGATTCTGAAAACAGTTTAAAGCTGTACCAAAAATATTGAAAGCGTCCACATTTTTTTCCTCATTGAAGGTCAGCTTGAATACTTTCCTTATTCCTGCTGGCACAGTAAAGTGTCAGCATGTTGTCTGAATGTTGCTGCTTTAATTTCTCCACAACAGAAAGAGGTGCAGAGAGAATAAAAAAAAAAAACCTCAGTCATATTGCCCTAAACCAATGTAGTTAAAGCCAAATCCTTTCTTACGACATGCTTTGCAAGGACCAAGCAGTAATTGCCTTGTTTTTCCCATGTTCATTTCATGAGAAATGTGAGTTGTTCTCAGGAATTATCTGCATGATTATCAAGGTGCAAGAACTGAAACCAAAATAAAAGCAGAGTATTTGCTTCCAAAAAAAGCAACCACCCTTTAGAATTTATCTGAAAAAGAAATAAAAGCAGTAAAGATCTCACTCCTCTGAAGTGCCAAAGTGCCTCTTGTTCAATCTGCTCATTTGGGGTGGAGGGTGGGACAGAAATGGAAAGCAGGAAATTTGAAAGAATCCTGCTAGGAGGTAGATAGGTGTTCAAGCACATCTCCCATATGAGAAGCCAAGTCCAGAATTGGCATTACCTACATCGCTCTATTGTCTGCGCACTCAGACAATGTCTAGACAATTCTGTTGTAAATAACAGTCTTTCCAGGCTGCTATTAGGAACAGGGGCTGTGCAAGAATTACTCAGTCTTAAATGCAGGCCTACCTATAAAGAGAGAGGGAGGGCAGAAATACCCCTCTCTGTGTGTGTATGTATATGTACACATATATCTATATGTATGTGTGCGTATACACGTTTATTAAAAAAGCACAGAGGAAGTTAATAAAGTTACTAATACAATTCATTGTGTTATTTGTGAAGAACTGTCAGATGATACACATTTCTCTGGATTCTGACAGCCTCTACTTATTTCCAACTGAATTATACAATTAGCTAATAGTGGAACTGTACTGGTCTAATCCATTGGCATTACAGCATAGACCAACACGAAGGCTATCACAATAATACGGAGATAAATATATAACAATAGACTACCTAAATTTTGCTCTATTTTTTTTCTTTGATTGAAAATCATTTTCTGTATAAAGCCCAAAAAGTCAATAAAAGCAGTGAGCGCTTGGTATCCCCCAAAATTAATTTGCACTGCAGCTTAAGGAGACATTCAGTGAAGTTTTCTCCCTTGTTTGTACTTACATGAAAAGCCCATTTTATTGAACGTTTATATGAGATTTTAAGGAAGGAGGAAGAGGAACTAAAACTTTTCAAACAGTTAATGATAAACTCTTGTTACTATATTTTAATGATGCATCCATCCAGGAATAAGAGTCTGAGTAAGTTTACAAGGAAAAAAGGTTATATTTAAAAAGTTAACAGGTCACTTCGGAAGAAATGCAGCGGTGCCTCAGTGAAATCTGGTTTTAAAGCACATGACCTATCACATAGCATTCAGCCCTGCACAGGCATAGGGATATTATGCACTGGGTTATGGGAAATTTTACTGTTAAAGATAAGACTCTTCTATGCTATATGCTAGTATGTACCTGCAAGGGAGCTAGGATTTCTTGAAACAAATTCTGAAAATGCAATTTAAATTTTAAAATGTAAACCCCAGAAAGAAATTCAAATTAAGCAATTCTAAAGACTAAATAAAATTAAAGGCACATGCACTTTCTTCCCCACTGTTCCCAACCATTGTTACAGGCATATCTCAATTCTCAACATACATGATAGCGAAGTCCAGTACAAAGTGTGGTGCCAGTACAAAGGAGGTCTCCAGGACACTAGTTTTGTGCTGCGTGCACTTGGCAACTCTCTGAGGTCTAATCTACCCCTCTCTAGCCCAACTTCACATCTGCTGCTGCAGGGACGAGAGGTTGGGCAGTGGGGACAATCCTACCTGCTTCCACAGGACAAAGGCATGGGTCATGCTCTCCTTTTCTTCTGAGTATTCCCTTCTCACCCCAGCAAAGACCAAAAGCAAAGTATTTGTAGATCACTGGGCAAGAGAAAAAAATTGTTGAAGTGGTTCAACACTCCTCATGTCGGGAAGAAGAGGAATATATCTCAGCACCGATTTGTATTCAGTCTGCAGGAAGATACTTCAGCCCCTCAGGAAGATTAGATCAGTGAGAAGATCACAGTAAGTGCCTGAGCCCTGAGATAACGCAGCCCCAAACCCAAAAGATATACTATGAGTAAAGCAAGTTTATTAACTCACTGTATTTTCGTTGGCATCAAGACTGCAAAAGATTAAAATGATACCACCTCTCCCTACCACAGCATCATCTGTTTTTTTCAGGCATCTACCACAAACCCTCTTCTCTACTCTGTCCTTGAGATCTGATACCAGTAACTTTATCTGTCAAGCTTTTTGGGGTAAACCACACAGGGCCTCAACATGAAATGTTCAATCATTTGTTAGAAGCATAATCATAAAGAAAGGCTCGTCTCTTCTTCTTCAGATAAACCCACAGGTCACATTCCAGTTTTTATACTGGTGAAACAACCAGCTGTGAACATGTGGGATAAATGAAGGAGGAATTATTAGTGACAAGCAGCAACTGACCATATGAAATCCAACACTCAGTGTCTGAAGGTCTACATTCAAACGTGGTTAAGACCTTATCAGGTTAACTTAAATCAGACTTTGATGGGAAGGGCAGAAATAGCATCAGTCAGCAAACCTGTATGATTGGGCCTAAAGTGCTTCATTTCTGCTGTCCAGATGGAGCAGGACTGAAATGAAGGTGAACTCAAATGACCTTCACAGCTCAAAACCCATAAAAATACATGCAAGAACCTGGTCATCAAGGGAATGGCAGAAATTCATTAGTATGAGCTCCTAGTCTTTCAGACTGCCAGCTGCAAAATTAGTCATACCACCAAATCATACCACCAGTCATACCACCAAATATGGAAAATAAACACATTCAATAAGAAGCAATGAATTGCATCTTTTGAATTCCCACAGTCTATCTAAGGAGACAGGCAAAGGGAGGAGCAAAGCATGAGCACAGCATAACTGTCTAATTCAAGTGGCAACACATCATATATTTGCAGGCCATCGGAACATTATTATATCTGTTCCTATTGTAAAATTTCTAGCACACTAGAAATCCATTAGCAGTGATGTTCTGGCAAACCACCAAAGAGAAATACATCCTCTTATACCAAAAAAGAAATGAAGATCAAAGAATGATTATGGATAAGTACAGGCTAAAGATCAGCAAGCTCACCCAGAAAATATATTGTAATGTAAGATTTAACAATTCTCGCAAAAAGAAAAAGACAAAAGAAATCCTCTAACTTTGTACCAAAGCAAAGGCTGTGCATATATAAACGAAAAGCTCCAGCCACCATTTTTCATTAACACTGGAAATGTATTTATATTAATCTCTTTAGCTAGACTTGGCAGTGTCTTTACAGTATCATATTCTTCTTGATCTTGCAGTTTCTCTGTAGCTTCACATTTTGTGATTTCCACTTACTGATGAGCGACTTACCAGAGTGAAGTACAATAAACCAGATTTACTCCTCGGCTAGTTTTGAGGAATTTTCCTCTGTAATCAAATTGGCCATTTACATAGGCAGAAATGTATTGATAATCTGACACCTTTGGATGGATTCCCATCTTTGTAGTCAGTGGGAGAATTCCTTTGCTTCTTACAATTAAGTAAAAACAGAGGTGATGCTAAAACACATGGCAACATAACAAAAAGTTCTTTGTCCCTTCAATGATACTTAGAAATAGCTGGTTTTTTAGGAATTAGAGATATATCTGAATTTTCTTATTTCTTTGCTCTGAAAACATGCATAACTCCATTATAGAAACATTACGTCAAGTTCATTTTTTCTCCTTTTCCCTCAGCATAACTTCATTGACTACTATCAAAATTTGACAGACCAAATGGAAAGTGTGATTCATTATAAGAGTAATAATAAGCAGAGAGACAATTATAATTTTACTGTTGCCGCCAAGGCTGTCTCTGTGAAAGGAAGGTTGAATGGGTGCCACAATGAGTACCACATTTACAGTGAGAAATGGCACAGTTTTGCTCTAACTGAACTGTTTTGTGGAGAGAAAATCTTCTCTCCACAAGAGAGAAGATGTGCTTTTCTGGCTGGCTGGCTTAGGCAAAACAGTGGATTCCAAAAATTCACAATCTTCAAAAAGACAGGGTGATTTCTTTTTCTTTTAAAATGATATATTAAGTAATCTCTACAATGATTTAGAGTCTCAGAACTGACACTACAGTATATTTGATAACACACAACCACAGGCATAAAATCTCTCGTGCGCTTTGGACATAAATGCTTTCATTTTGTTCTTCTGAAGCAAATCTCACATACTTGATATTTAGGCCAATCTGCAGTATGTCGTCAGGAGTGGTTTTACTTTAGGGGATGAGCACATCCTGTACGTTTGTAACTCTTCCTGTACATTTACATCCTCCCCAATAGATTCTTTGGCAAGAACAAGGAGATCAGATATGAGGTAAACAACACTTGATAAAAATAAATTTGGCTATTAAAAAGCTGGATTTTAAGTGGTTTTATTTCTTTGGGGAAAGGAGGGAAGAAAGATCAAGAGCAAAAACATTTTTTTAATTGACCTTTTACATCTCAAAAAAGGGCAGAAGTCCAATTTAGAAGAAATATCTCTTTGTAGGTCATCTTTAATAAAAGTACAAGATGATTCTTCTCCTTCATCTCACTGTGTATCACACCAAATGACAGCATTTCATTTCCTTTGGGATGGCAGAAATAAAGTAAATGGAACAGAATGAGGACACATGATAAATACCCTCTAACATTGTTTTGTCTTTTTTTTTTTTTAAAGAAATAGAACTATTATCATACAACCAGTCCTTCAGTCAACTGATAAAGGGATCTTTTCTGGCCTACAAGAATTTATTTGTATTTTATGGTAATGCAGGCAGATTCCATACTTCTTGGTTAAAACACTTGAAAAGAAACAGAAAAGGGATTAAAAAAAAAAAATGTTCTTTTCAATAATGTACCATAAAACACGGCTCAGTGTTTCTGTTAGGATTATCTGATGGTACATTTCATTAAACAACTTCTTAATATATTCGTGCAATGTAAATTATTCCATATTCCCATAAAACACAGATTTTAATGTCCTATTTGATGAACAGTATAAATAAGGTATCTTTCATTGCTTGATTCATCTTCTACTATTTCATAATGGAACCTGGACAATTAAGAACTAAAACTAAATAGGAAGCAATTAGGTATTTGAAGAATTTGAGAGACACATTGAGTTCTGTTCAAATCAGAAGATTATTTAAAAGGAAAATCTGATTATTAAATAATTGAAAAAACCAGGGAATTAGATGGGGCATTACAGAAGCATCACAGTAACACAGAACCACAGACTGAAGTCCGAAGGCCTGGAAAGTATCAAAAGAGTCCAGCTGTTTGAATTGAGAGACGATCAGGTTATAGCCAAGCCAACCCTGATCTACAGTACGTCAACAGAATAAGAGTATCTTTGGGTTATATGCAAGAAGGGAAAGGTTTACCAGTAGGATACTTGCTATCAAAAGGAACTTTTAACACACCTGTCTACGATTCAGAAGCATCCTCCTTGGGGGATACCCTCTGACAAAAGGCAACGAGCCTGACTCAGCCCAGGGTGCCACGGTGTGCTGTGGCACCAGTGGGACAGGACACAAACACCAAGGGGTGAGTGGTGCGTCTGGCTTCCTTGGCCACAGCACCCCTGACAAAAGGGAAAGAGGGCCACGGGCAGGATCAGTAGTCTCCTACCAGAGTTGCATTTGCTAATTGGTGCTCCAGGATTTGGAAACCTGATTTTTGCTCGTGTTTTGGAAGAGGAAAGAAGTCTCCCCATAGGGAGGGTTCATTACACTGGGTGCGCTTCTCATGCTAATACAGCCGGGAAGAGAATCAGAGCAACATGTGCAAAGCCTTTCAAACCAAAGTGCAGAATTTGCTTTGTTTGTGGTTTTCTTCAAAGAAAGAAACAAACTTTCTGTACTAAGATGCCATAACTGTCTGTAAATGAGGTTTTACCCACTAGCAGGTCCCAACCAAGTGAAAATAATTACATTAAAGACTACATGTCATGCAGAAAGTCTGTCGAAAGAAGCCTGTTTCCAGCCACTGAGCAAGGGAATGTGAGCACACCCATCTTGAATCTTACTAGCAATACACATTAAAAAACGCTACATAAATCTCACACAATCAAAGAAACAAATGGCTGTAGGCTTCATAGGTAGCACCTTATCTCTGTAACAGATACTGCAAAGAAAGCAAACGAGTCCATTGCTTTGAAACAACAGAGTTTGTGTGCACAAGTCCAGCACTGTTATTTGCCAGGTAAGATGTTCCACGTTAACCACATATTGTTTTAATACTGCCTGTTGATTCAGTCTCTGGACCAAACACACATTTCTTAAGTAGAACGACTATCCTGAGTAGAAGAGGGTTGAATAACCTATTCTTCATGTCAAGATCTTGAGGAATTAAAGACCATGAGTTTGTACACTGATGGTATTCAGCCATCCGTTAGGTCCTCCGATTCCCCCGGAAAGCCTAATAATTTCTACTATTTTCATTCTCTGTATCTTCATTTCTAGCTCCATGCATCACTTGACTCTTTGTCTAGAAAAGGGGATTCCAATTCATTTCACTGCTTAGCTGAGGAAAGTATTTAAGCCCCAAGCTAAAAGGCCCACAGCACTTCCTCTGATTCTATAACTGCTATTTTTAATGCACACATACAGAAGGTCATGATGTCAAAGGAGCTCTCAAGGAGAAAGTAAAAAACAGGGGAGAGCGGCTGGACAACACAGGGAGAGGCATGTGAAGGGAACTGTATCAGCAGAAAGGCTGCTGACTCATGGGGGAGATGCCCTATAAATGACAGCATAGAAAATACCTGCTATTCATATTCCAGTTCATGCATTTTCCTGTTTACTATCCTCTTCATATGTCTTATTCTGACTAGTATTTATATGTGACAATTCATAGGACAGTAGTAGTGTTGTAGCCACAGTGGTCTGAGAATCTAAGTGACAGAACGTAAATAAGAAAAGATAATCGCTTTTATTAGACCAACTTCTATGGCTCTTGCTTGCTTTTGTAAACACAAATCTTATTCTAGCTATTAAACCATAACCAAAAATAGAAATAGTTGGAAAGATCAATGGTTTGTTTTGTATTATTTACAGAAGTGGCAGTAATATATATACAATCCAAACATTCAAGTAAAAACGCTGGTGCCCAAACTAATGTTAGCATATGAGGATATAATTCCATTTCAACAGTAAATCCAGAAATTACACTTTGACTATCATAGTCACTTTGTAAAGGCTAAATCAAAAATACAATTAATTTTTCTTTTAAAATGATAGAATCATAGAATGGTTTGGGTTGGAAGGGGCCTTAAAGATCATCTAGTTCCAACCCCTCTGCCATAGGCAGGGACACCTTCCACTAGACCAGGTTGCTCAAAGGCATAATGGCTAGAGGTCATTTGATTGTTAAAGTTACTGCCACTTGGAGATACTCAGCACTTAGAAGATAAATTCATAGGCACTGAAACATGATAAGCAATTTTATTCTTTCCCTAGTTTAAGCCATTTTACTTTAAAGAAGATGCTAAATATAGCACATAATTGATCTGTACATATGAGGTATCTCTGTATATGTGTGTGTAAGATATATAGCTTCTAAATGATCTGGTAATCTAAGGAACATCATCAAGAAAGAAAAACATTATAGTAATAGAATTATAGTATCTCTCCAGAATAATTAACCATTTTCTTCCTACGCATACACTCACAAATACACAGTAATACATTTTCTATAATTATTTTTGTGTCAAAAAAATCCAGACCATGGAAACGCAATTTACTCAGTGCTGATAATCCCATATGTTTTAATTACTCTACTATAAACCAACAAATATTGCTTTCAATGAATGCAATTACTTAAAAGCAGTAAAATAATTCTTTATCACATACATTGAGAGGAAAACAAAGGACTGGCCTTTCCAGAAACTTTTTTTAATGGGCCAGGAAAGTATCTTATGAGAGGATGTACAGATTTTGTATACACATATAAATGTTTTCAAATGCTATTTTTCTTAGAAGTCATGAACCATTGAGCTTTAAGTGGTGTTTCAGAAACATCAGGGAATTCTCTCGCAGGTGATTAGAACTACCTTACAGTGGCACATTTGGAAAAAAAATCTTGGGAACTACGTAAAGAGGTATATCAATTAGAAATGGGAAAGTTGTGCTACCTTTACACGTGACACTGCCAAAATGCAGTACTGAGCCTACAATTCAGCAAGGGTACTGGGGAGGTCGGCGAAAAGGCACAGAAATTATTAAAGGACTTAAAAGATGCCATTTTATCAAAGATCCAGGAGCTCCACCTATTTTATAACAAAAAGAAGGCAGATATGCTATACGCTCCAAGGTGGGAGGAAAACTCAATGCTACAGGGCTTTTTCAGTCTAAAACTAATGTTCAAACTTTTATCAGTGAGGGTAATTAACTATTCAAACAATTTCTATTTTGACAAATTCTTCATTCCCATACTTCTTCAACACAAAACTGAAAAAAAAAAAAAACCACAAAAGGCAGGAACTCTTAGTGATTAGTGATGATGCTACACAGGTCTAACTGCATAATTCCAGGCATTCTCCCTAGCCTCAGGATATGTTTAGTGATACACTAGTAAAACTTTGAATTCTTGTCTTATCTGTCTTTGTCTTTTAGCCCCCAAAAAATTAGTTGGCAGAAATCTCTGTAGAACTGACATTTTTCATTAAAGATAAAAAACCTATAAGCCATTCAAAAACAGTTTGTACAAAATATGTATTAGCAAAGCATGCTAACACAAACAGAAGTACAGAATAATTGCCTCCCAGAGAACAAAATCAACCTCTGAAATTAAGCAACAATATCAGGGAGAAAGTGTTCCCTAAGTCTGGTTTGCAATTATGATCATACTAATTTTTCCATCACAGACTGGGAGGGGGAAAGAATGACCTTGCAAAATGGGGTTATGAAAGACTGTTGGGTCAGCTGGACTTCTGATCACAGGGCACCTGATAAACCTCACTTAACAAATAACTAAAAAATAGTGCATAACATGATTCAGTACCTCATTCAGAATACCTGAACCCAGTCTGTATCGTGCTACCTGTAAATTGGCACTAAATATTACAATTAAATTTTCAGGACACTCTCATATGGTGCAAAAAAAAGGCATTATTTTAAGTAAGAATCAATTACCAAAATGTGATCATACCCAAGTGGGGCTCCTGAGCCTGCATGCACAGGCCATGAATAAGAAAAGTGAAGAGAGCTTGAATTCCCTTGATCCCAATAAATTTCAGCTGCTAGTGAGAACAATTGGGACTGTGTGCAGCCAAGGCATTCATTAAAATAACTAATAAGGGATGGAGTTGGACTTCAAGGAGACCCAAAACAGCTTAAAGGAAGAGCTGCTCCTCCTCAGGTTTGATCTGACCATCGCTTACCACATCCAGTTAGCCAAACAGTCACCGGGAGTCATTACAAGAGTAACGGAGATCATAAAGCACAGAGTACTTTTAGAGCAGGAATGGCAGATGGGTCCTCTTGCACCCAGCAGCACAACCCACAGGTCACATCACATCACATGGAGCCCCTCAACCGCACGCCCGTCCTGCGGCTGACCAGGAGGAGCACGAGACTCAAGGGGGCAACACAGGAGAAAGACTTACCAGAAATTATAATAGTCAGAAGCAGTGTAACTGCGTTTTTTAAACCACGTCAGGAAGCTAATCCTTTTGAATTCCACACAGCCAAATGTTTATGATTTAGAGCAAATTTAGGAATATGTTTTTCATTTACAGCTTACATGACACATTGATATTAGTGTTGGAGACCATTTGCCAAGAGAAATTACAGGCAAGGTTTCAGCAGTTTGTCTCATGAAAAAGCTGGCACTTGTCTGTCAAGCTGCCTTTTATTTTGCTTCTGTTTTCAGGTTTTTTTGATGAAGTTTATGATCTGATTCTGTAAGGTTTGCAAAACTCTAGTTAAAAGACACTCCTAATAAACATTCCCCACAAGGCATGAGGAATGTCTGTATCCTTCTCAGCAGAAGCTGCAGAAACCATTCAGTGGCAAGGCAAAATAATTAATTCCAGGAGTGCCAGAAACCTTCCAGTATCACTAACCAGAAATAATTTAAATTAAGACTGAAATATACAAAATACCTATCAGTATTTTCTGAAGAAGCTTCTTTGGTTTTGCCTACCTTTTGATAAACTAAGAGAAAAGGGAATTTATTTTCCACATAGAGAATAGAGTGATTGCAGAGTTTATAAAAATTGCCTCATTTGAAATCTTTCAGCCTTCTTAACATCATTGATCATCATGACCATCGATTTATACACAGTCTTGGTACTCCTCCAGAATATGGTCAGGCGCTCGATGGGAACAGAAGATGTGTGAGCTTCGTAAAGAGGGTAGGGTTTCTGAAAATGTCTTGCCCAGCCTACTGCTTCTTTATACATTATTTTCCACACATAGAGCACAGGAATTAAATTTGTGTTGCAAGAAGAGAAAACAGGTGGTGATTATGCTCCATCCTAGTGACTGAGTGCCAGTTGGAAGGACATAGCAGTCCTGAAGTGCTGAATGTAAGCTTGAAATCCTTAGTTAATGCTCATGACTCTTCAGAGCATTTCTCCATCACCACAAACCAGGGGATCTCATGCTATGGATTTGTCCACTCTTATCAAAAAAGCCATGATCAGGAGGGAATCTTCTCATTGTTGTACCATGAGGAGCTGCAGCACGTGCAGGTGGCCAGACGCTCCAGGGAGCTTTCTGAAGGCCACGAGCCCCCTCGGCAGAGCACCCGGTGTGCACGCTGCACCTCAGTTCAGACTCAGGCTCTAGAAACGCTCTCTGCCCATCTCCGTGACAGGAGACACCAGAGCCCTTGTATGAAGGATGATGCTGCAGCAAGGAAGGACCATGATCATCTTTATTGCCTGTCATGGCTACCACGAAGCCAACCTGGGGTGGTTACCCTCTGCCAGGGCCTGTCCACACTTCAGACAAGCACAGATACTGTAGTTTCTGTAGTTTGTAGATACAAACTTGCAGCATGCTCTTTCCCAATCCAACCCCATGATCACAGCTTGCTTTGGCCCATTCTGCCATTAGGTCTCTGCTACTTCTCAAGCAGATGGACATGCCCTGGCCCAGGTCCCTGCAGAGAAATCCATGTGGTCCGCAGGAACAAAAGGGCCTCAAAGAGGCTTTCGGAAACATGCCCCATTTCCTGGTGAGCTCTGATATTTAATCGTGCAATTACAACCCAAGATGAGAGTGTAAATGGTCACATGGCTACATTTAAGAAGAAGTATCCTGCATGAAAAAAGAAATAGCCATTTGCTGAGCCACAGATGCTATGGCAGTATTAAAAACTTCAAGGGGAAGGAATTAAAATAAATAAATAAATAAATAAATGAGCACACTTAATTGCTATGCAACCCCTGCGCAGTGCTGGGTTGAGGGCCAGTGCTGCAGGCGTGCCGAAGGAGGGAAGGCTGCAAGCAGCCCCCGCCTGTGCGGCTCAGCGGTCAGGCCCCGGCTTTGCTAAGGCTGAAGGCGGCATTGACGAAGACGGCCACAGAAAACAGCTCCATTAGATGCAGTTCTGAACGCATAAGGATACCGAGGCAATGGATTCATAAACACACCAATGCAACTAATGCATCCCTAACCTTTGCCTAAGGGATTGAACCTTTTAAAAATACAGCTGATTTGATCTGAAAGCTCCTTTGTAAATACTTCAGCCAGTTGAACAGGCAAAAAAAAGTTAAAAAAGAAACACTGTATCGTCAAAAAAGCTTACTGTAGAGACACTATGGCAACTCAGGGGGAAAAAGGAAGAGAAAGGATGGTGATGTATGTGGAGAAAACACCACCACTGGAAAAAAAGGAAATTACATTGTCATTATATCAGCTTTTTATTATTTTTTTTTTATTATCATTCAAGGTAATGTTTCAGTGTATCTCACATCTGCATTTAATGTGAACATCGCATTCAAAACTGGTTGAGATCCAAAATGAGCTAGCAGAAAGCATGAGGATTTCAATGTTAAACTGCCACACTGTAATGCCAGCTAGAAAATTATTTTTCCTTCCTCTCACTTGCATCCAGGACTGGCAGAACATCCCATCCTGGGCCTCAGTTTTCCTCATGTCTGAAATGTCTGCATAGGCTCTGCTTTTTGATTCCCCTGCCCACCTCCTGTATCTTCCCAGCTTGTTTCGTTGCAAGACATCAGCCTTCGGTGACAGGCCACTGTTGCGAGAGGTGGCAGAGGAAGGGACTAGGAAAGGAAAGTTGCTACAGCTAACACCCAGGTTCCATAGCAGCATCTCCTTTGCAGAAGTGAAGAGATAAAACACAGGGTATCAGGCAATGGGGGAAGAGAGACAAGTAGGAGACCATAAACATTTCTGCCAGCCTCAACTGTCAGCGTACAAAAGTTGTCAAGAAAAAGGTTGAGAGAAAAACAAGAAAGTTGTGTAGTATATATCACGATGGCAGAGGGGACAATTATTCCTGATGGAAAAAGAAAAGAAAGAAGCATGTGACTCTTTAGAGAACTAAGTAAGAAAACAGGTGGAAAATATACAAACACAACAGAATACGAAATATAAACGGGTACATAACATGGGGATGTATAACAAAGCACAAGCAAATGCAGCAGAGGAAACAGAGAAACTGATTGTCAGATTAAAAGATGGATTTGAAGAGAATAGAGAAAATAATGCCCACAAAGAAAGCAGCAAACGAAGAAAACTTATTTGTAGACAGACATTAGGGAGCAGGGGTATATTTTAGTTTCTGATTTTTTTAAAGCTCTCTGTTTGCTACTACAGTTTTAATTTTGAGCTTTTTTCTTCCGTAAGTTGGGGAACCATACGGACAAGTGAACACTTTCACTGTGACTGTCCACCACTGACATTGGAACTAGAGATGATGCTCAGATATATTCAGATGTACAAGCCATATACACCAACCATTAAACAACAGGGAGACTGCAAGAAAGGAGACTGACAAAGGCAGGGAGAGTCTACCCTTTCTGACAACCTATGTATTTTAAATTATTTTTCCCCTCTCTGTCCCCCATACTTCCTTTAACATTCCTCAAATGTATGTTATGCATAACAGCTAATTTTACCACAGAGGCCTGCTTCAGCATGCTTTCGATATTAGCAGAGGTTCAGTTGTAAATACTAAGCTGATATTTTTTCCAGAGGAAAACTAAAATCTTGAACCTTGCTCTTTTCAAGCATTCAACTACTTTTCAATTATAAAGCTACTGTGGGCTAAATTTGCAATCCACTCCTCAGAAAAATCAGTGCTTTTCTCTCAGGAACCTTAGAAAATACATACAGCATATAATACAGAGAGTAAGAATTAGAAGAGAATAAAAATATATACAGCCTTCTGAATAGAACAGATTTGTTCACAGGAATAATAATTAAGAATACATTTTAAATGTTGCTCCGGCATACTTGGCCCTCTTTTTATTTGATGATCTGCAAATGCTATTTCAGAAGCAGTTTAAATGTTGATTTAAATGTTAAATATCATGATAGAAGTCAAACATCTTAATTTCCTTACAGCCTTCTTGTTTTCATTTAGCACAATTTGTGATAGGACTTTTTTCACATTATAAAAAGCACAGCTCCTCAGGAAAAGTTCATATTTAAATTGGATTCTAGCACTCCTAAGAACAGTAAGAACATATTTTGACAGTCTTACTGATACAAATACTGGTCTAATATCATTAAAGACAACAAAAGAATGACATAAAAATAGGATCCCGCTCAAAACAAATCAAACTTTAAACATAAGCATTTGCGTGTCTGTGGTTATATGTATATGTACATGTGTGTAAACA